>NW_012133172.1:0-60504 GCF_000313525.1 Fibroporia radiculosa | reverse complement strand
CGAAGACGAAGAAGCTGTACAGTCCGAGTTACAAACTCTGCAGAAAGAAGCAGTATGTGCTATTATTTCGCAGAAAATGGAGCGTATCACTGAAACAATGCAGGTTGTACCACAGGCACCTGAAGCCCCCATACAGCTGCCTTCCGCACCAACAAACGAGCCCGTCGCTTCGATACCTGAAGGTAACAATTTTTACTTGACCAAGATCTTAAAGGCTCATTCGCACACACAGAGACGGAGACAGAGACTACAGAAAGAGAGCGTATAGCAGTCGCAGCATGATACTGTACACGTTTAGCCATATATATCGTGCATATTGTAAGATATTCGTAATTGTAATCTACCATCCTTCAAAACTCCCAAATCCAATTTTCCGCTTCTTCTTCGAGTAATCTAGGATGCCAACATCGTCCTTCAATTTTGTCAGCTGCTCAGGCGCAGGCCTTTTCACACCCCCTGAGCTCAGGTATTTACCAACTCCACCGCCAACTCCAGAGCTAAAACTCTTCGCTTCAATACCTACCTTCGTGCCGAACCAGTTGATGTCATCGCCGTCCCTTTTATCAGCGGGTCTGTTGCCCGTACGTGCAGCTTCTTCCGCTTCAGCCCTTTTTGTCAACTTCTTCTGCTGGCGAATCTTGTACTCCTCAAATGGATCCTGATATCTGAATGATAAATGGAAGTGTAAACAACCAACAGTTCCCAGCAGAAGGCAAAACATACATGATAACTTCAGTAATCCTCACCGGCTTTGCTGGTCTCTCCGTCCCTGTTTTGATGGGCAGCGCTTCCAAAGCATCCAACAAATCTTCACCACCGACTAGCTTGCCGAACACAGTATGTTTCTTGTCCAAGTGTGGCGTCGCTCGGAAAGTAATGTAAAATTGAGATCTGTAAAATGATATTGTAAGCGACTGCCAACTGATCTCAACCGGAAACATACCCATTCGTTGCAGGTCCCTTATTTGCCATCGCAATAACACCACGAGAATCATGTTTTGCTGCATTTCGCATATCATGTTCGTCTCGGAATGGTGTACCCCAGCAAGATTCTCCACCAGCACCCGTACCAGTCGGGTCGCCTGTTTGGATCTAAGAAGCCCACAGTTTCAATATTTTAGGGCACAAGGCGGAGCACCAGCCTACCATAAACTCAGGAACAAGGCGATGAAATAAACAATTGTTGTACTTTCCCGCCTTCGCAAGCTGCAAGAAGTTGTAACATGTCTTCGGAGCCTGTCCAAGCTAGTTAATAACACAAACGCAACAGAAATCAACATACACCAACCTTCTCGCAATACAACTCCAAATTCAAGCTCCCTCCACTCAGGGTTGTGACAACACGAACATATGCACGACGTTTTCCCACATCCTTCTCCTTGCCCTTGCCTTTAGGCGGATTAGCAAAATCGTCAAACATAAGCTCCTCCTGCAATCACACCGTTAAACTCAGTCTTACGAGTTGGTCCTAGCAACTGACCTCGTCCCATACAAGTTGTGACGTTTTAGTTTGCGGGTCGATTGATGTTGACGTCAACGAAGCACCCGGCAGCCCAGTAGAGTAAGGCGAAATATTCCCTAGTGATGTATTTGAGCAAGCTATGTCATAGACACCAAGGTGAGCATACATGGCACTGCTTTGGCTTTCGACCCTGATGCGTCCAAGTTGGTATCTGTTGCCTTTGATCCTGTAGGCTTCGCCTTGTCCGTCGCTTTTTCTACGATTTTGCGAGGAATGACTGCAGAGGGCATTGCATGAGGATTCTGTAAAGTAATGATATCATCCCTGAGCAATACCGTTAGATGGACGTTTCAAACACTAATAAATATACGTACTTTCTGAACTTCGCATCAGCCACCAAATCACGACCGCCTTTCACGCTCTCAGCGAGGAACACATTGCCAGTTGTCGCAATGGCCACGATATGCGAATGTTCACTGAACGGTTTGAATGAGATAGGGTCGTGAATCTCTCCAGACGGCTTGCGAGAGTAGTTGAGAGTGATCAGGTCTGACGGGCTGAGTGGGCCCTGGGTGATTGGGTTGGTGTTGTTGTGTTGCCTTATCATAGTAATGTCGTTAGAACGGAGAGATGCTTATGGATAATGATCACCGACTTTAGCCATGGGATAATGTTGACAAGATCGAACACGAGGCCAGTTCCGTCAGGATTGCGAGCGCATACCGGATGATTGAAAGGTTGAAATGAGAGCGCACAACAATCAAAAGGTGTCGTTGCAGCGGGATGAGGTGCCTGGCTCTTTCTGCATGAAAACAAAAACAAAAGAAAACATGAAGGACTTGGGCCTTAACAAGGAATTAGCTCACACTTTGAATCCAGCAGAGGAAGCGGTATGTTGACCAAACATGCCGGTATGTTCGGCATGAGTGACATAGAGCTTGTCCGAATTACCGTGTCCCATGTTGAGTGAGTTGAAACGATGCGTTGTCTGCGAGAGAACTCAGTGCTACCGTCTTTAGTAGTGGATGCCGACCCCGAAATGCTGAGGTCATGCGAGACTCGATCTCGGTGACAAGCGCCTGCCTCCCCTGGCACTAAGTGCAGACATATGTGGCTCTATGTGGCTTCACTGATTTACATCCACCGCATCTCTGTCTCAATTATCCAAAAAGGGACCAGTGCATCCTAACTTCTTTTGTGTGAGTTACACTTGTGTTATTTGATGCCCTCTTCGTTGAGAGCCAAGGTGTCTTTTCAGTGTGTGCGCATTTGTTCATTTGCTTATGATACGACATGCAACGCGCGGGGCGACTGCCACACTAGACCTTGACTTCCTCGCATCTCGTATTGTCCCATGGAGGTCGTTCTCCCAGCGATCCTCTACACCACTGAAGCTGAAGGTTCTTGCGGATGATGACCAAGTCGTGCCGTCGCTACCCTCTACGTCTTCCTCCGCTGTCGATCCTGCCCGGTTGATCAGTAAACTTGATCTCCAACTACAGCAATTCCATGGTGTACGCGTCGGCAAACTCACCGATTCTCAGGTGGAACTCTTCAATCGAGCAATATTATCATTACGGGCTGCCACACAACCAGCTGATCTTCGCAAAGCATGGACAGTTTGGGGGGAGCTAAAGAAAAGACGCATGCTTCAGTTCTTTGGCCCGTCGCAGTATAATATGTGCTCAAGGATCATTCTAGCTGTGTGCGAGGATGCCGATGCACGCGATACTTGGGAACAGCTGGACAGGAACGCTGTGGAGGAGATTGCGGTTGGTGCCGCTGCCGGGGGTTCCACTGACGGGCTCAAAGCATACATGCTCTCCTCTATCAGACGGAATGATCCAGCTATCGTTCATAAACTGTACGAACGTTATCGAGCGGTCCTGGGAGAGAAGGTATCGTGGAGGGACGTTGACGATATGGAGGCCGATGAAGGAGGCAGTTTCAATGCCTCGGATTCATTTCGATTTTCTGCTGAAACACTGGTTCGAGGAGATATTCTGCTCGCTGAAGTCACCGCTCATGCCATGCAAAACGATTTCGCTGCTGCATTTCGTTCATGCTTGCAAACATCCATCCGCCTTTCTCCCCACGGTGTGAAAGGGTTCCTCGAACAACTGAACTCTGACGACCTGCGTCAAAAGGTAGCTGAATATGTTCGCCGCCTTGAAGTTGCAAGACTTGTCGCGCGTCCCGCCGCCTTCTCAAGACAGCTCGCCAATCTTACTAGAGACAACGCGTCCCTTTTGTTGGAGAAGTTGTATGCGGCCATAATAGAAGGCTTATTGGGTCATGACCCGTGGTTAACCGTGGCGAATACAGATATTGGAAGAGGCAGCTTGATTCCTATACCTGAATTCGCCTGGGCGTCATTTATCACTGGCTTCATGCGATGTCGAAGGACGGACCTCGCGGAAAAGCTGTGGGACGACATGGTCCGGTTTGGGGTGCAGCCTACTGTGGCCATGTGGACAGCTCTCATCGATGGTTATGGAGAATTGAAGGCGGTCAAACAGGTCCTCAGTACATGGGATATCATGTGCCAACAGGGTATCACACCCGACGCCATGGCATACCGTGCTCTCATACATGGGCTTTACCACGCAAACCATCCCCAGGACGCGTTTCGCGAATTTCGATTGTTTCAATCCAAAGTTTCAAAGTCACCTCTGAGTTTCCAAGAGTCTGCCGTCCGCGTCGTATACAACACAGTGCTTCACGGTCTTCTCTTCCAGTCCTTGGAGCCTGAGGCCAATGCTGTACTTGACAACATGCAAGCAAAGGGACCCAAACCTGATATTGTCACTTTCAACACATTTCTACGATACTATGCACGACAGAATCAGCTGAAGGCGTTCGCCAACGTGTTGGACACAATCGAACGCACGGGCTTGGTCGGGGATGTATTCACTTTTTCGATCGTCCTGTCAGCTCTCCTCAAAATTCGAGACGATGCTCCTCAGATCATGCTCAACCTAATGGCAAAGCACGGTGTTCAGCCAAATGCTACCACGTTGACTGCGATCATTGATCACCAGATGAGGACCCAGACAGACGATGGCTTACGATCCGCTCTACAGCTACTTACTAAGATGGAATTGAACGAAGTTCCGGATGCACAGCCGAACGATATCACTTACACAAGTATCCTATCGGGCATTCACCGCGGCAAGTGGCTTAGACGGGAAGCAGCGGAGGAATATAGACGACTTATTTGGGGCAGAATGCGGGCACGCGACATTACGCCCAAAAGGACGACATACAATATTCTCATCAAGGCCTGTCTGGAGAACTCCCAACCTGAGGGCGTGTTGGACGCGATGCGGTACTACAGGGATATGGTGAGGCGCAGGATCTCTATGAGCAATGATACGTGGTATATTATATTGCACGCTCTGGTCAGTCGGGGGGAGTGGGCGTTGGCGAACGAGTTGGTAGAGGACATCCAGCGAAGCGGGTTTACACCGGCTGGGGCACTCTTAGATCTAATGATGCGGGTAAGGAAACACATGGCTCAGAAGGCAAAGCTAGGACCAGCTGGTTACATTTAAAATACAACGCACCGTCATGTGCAGTAGCGCCGACATGTTCACCTTTGCTCCCCAAGAAAGAACGACTTGCCCAATCCAAACCTAAGGTAGCGCGCGTATGCTATCCAAATACAAAGTTAAGCCGTGCAGACGGGCTAAGGCGAGGGCGAGCGGGCATACCCCAGTAGCTCCATTTTCGGCCCAGCCACCTCCCGAGAATCGGTAGGAGGATGAAGGAGACGAGCTGCTGCAATTGAGCCATGCTCTCATTCCATTCCTGCTCAGCGATACGCTCCTCTTCTTCTATGTCGTACGAGTTATCCGAGGAAAGAGAGATGCTGTCGAGGGACGCAACCGACCGCGGCATAGCGTGGAGGTGATGTACTACTAGGAGTCGATACGTATGAACTGTGCCACAGCCGGGATCTACTTATTTGGCAATATAGCCGTTCGGCCGGGAGTCTCCAACCCACGCCGGAGCTGTTCAGCAGTGCGCTCGCCCGCTATCACTCCAGCTTTCCTTCTCCCCTCAATCTCTCCTCCAGATGCACCATGGAGGCCGCAAATTACCGCTCACGACGCAGGCTAGTGGGCCAGCCCCTACTTTACGCTATTTCCGTCTTCGCTAGCCTGGGCGTTTTCCTTGTAAGTTGCCAGCAGCGTAATTCATTGTTTTTACATGCCTCATCATATATCCCATTACCTTAGTTCGGATATGATCAAGGGTAAGTACTCCTGTGGTCATGGCCATATACCCATTTGACTGACTATCAATACCACCAGTGTCATGTCCGGAGTAATTACAGGACCGCACTTTCGGAAATTCTTCAATAGTCCGGGCGCGATTGAGGTTGGGACTATGGTGGCTGTTCTAGAGATTGGTGCCTTCAGTACGTCTCGCTCCAGACAAGTCTAATCTATGCTGATGTGTTGCCAGTCACATCCGTTGCTGCCGGGAGAGTGGGCGATTTACTTGGTCGCAGAGGGACACTCTTTGTTGGTGCCATTATTTTTGCTGTCGGCGGTGCCATCCAGACCTTCACACCCGGATTTTGGGTGATGGTAATGGGTCGGATTGTTGCCGGTTTTGGCGTTGGGCTGCTATCGTGCGTCTGTTGTCTCTTCCTACTACTTGGTCTTATTGCCGGTAATTTTACCTGTACATCAGAACCATCGTCCCTATATATCAGAGTGAAATCTCCCCACCCGATCATGTACGTGCACTGATGCTGTCGAGTTTCATTTCACCAACGTGCTTGTCCAGAGAGGCGCTCTTGCGTGCATGGAGTTCACCGGGAATATCGTCGGCTATGCGTCCTCAGTGGTATGTTGAGTTTATGATGTTGATCTTCTCCGAAACTTATTGTTTGTATGTTAGTGGATAGATTACTTCTGTTCATTCATCGATTCTGACCTTTCTTGGCGAATACCTCTCTTTATACAATGCGTAATCGGGGCCATCCTGGCAGGTGGTTCCCTCCTCATGCCCGAGAGTCCACGGTAAGCGAGGACTGTTCTGATTGATTGTACATGCCTTGGCCTCTGATAATGTCCATAAGGTGGCTTATTGACACAGACAAAGACACTGAAGGCTTGCAGGTTTTAGTCGACTTGCACGGCGGTGATCCGGACAATGAAATTGCGAATGCCGAATTCGAAGAAATCAAAGAGAGGGTTGTACTTGAGGTGAGCTATAATAATCATCACGCAAGCGTGTGTTCGTGCTCAATGGATCTCAGCGTGAGAGTGGAGAGGGCCGTTCGTACGCCGTGATGTGGCAAAGGTACAAACGTCGAGTCTTGCTTGCGATGTCCTCTCAGGCATTTGCTCAACTTGTATGTATGCGTCATTGGGTTACATCTGGAGCACTCACTCTATTTGTTCGTCCCTTAGAATGGAATAAATGGTGGGTATTTCTCCCTTCCTCAGTATCTCGTACACTAAAATCTTTTGCCATAGTAATTTCGTACTATGCTCGTAAGGCCAAATCCATGTATCATTATTGTTTGTTAATTTGTTTTGTTTATATCAGCTCGAGTATTTGAAGGTAGGATTTCCGTACTCGACGCGAAGATTAACTGATACCTCAAATAGAGGCTGGGTGGCTTGGTCGTGATGCCATTTTAATGACAGGCATAAACGCGATAATTTACGTTTTAAGTACAGTGCCGACGTGAGGATTTCTACGTCTCCCTTAAGCGAACGCTCAACGTGTCTAGATGGTATCTGGTGGACCGATTGGGCCGGCGCCCAATCCTGTTATCCGGCGCAGTGGTGGTGGGTTTTACTACGTACTTTCTAGGACTTAACATACCATCCACATGTTTTAGATGGCATTTGCTTTGGGCCTCACAGGTTGGTGGATGTACATCGACGTTCCTGAAACACCTAAGGCAGTTGTTGTCTGTGTGATTATTTTCAACGCTGCATTCGGCTTTAGGTCAGCCCTCTTTTCATGTATACTCTTCTCATCTCATATATTCATTCTGCACAGTTGGGGCCCAATCCCGTGGCTTTTGTGAGCTTGAATTAAGACCGTGTCGTTTTATTGACATTTGTACTAACGCGTCACAACAGCCCTCCAGAGATCTTGCCCCTTACTGTTCGCGCCAAAGGTGTCTCAATATCAACAGCAACGAACTGGGCTTTCAACTTCTTAGTTGGAGAAATTACTCCGTTTTTGCAAGAACATATTGAATGGCGGCTATACCCAATGCATGGATTCTTCTGTGTTTGTAGCTTTGTCGTTGGTCAGTACCGGTCAGTCTCATGTCGTGTGAGCTGCTATCTAATTCTTCTTTTTCGTTCAGTGTACTTCCGTAAGCGATGGCCTTCACGCTAGCCAATCAATATCTTACGTTTTAACAGTGTATCCTGAGACTAGAGGAGTGCCGTTGGAGGAAATGGATGCTGTATTTGGTGAAGGTAAACGGGCTTTTCCGATTAGTAGAGTGCATTCTATACTGATGATTATATCACAGATGAACTTGAGGAGCGACTGGAAAACGAAGAATCCGAGCGGGCATCTCTTGTGTCTAGACGCTCGTCGCGCAGCAGACGGTCCGGCGTATCGAGGTCGAAGCCCTCTTCGCAAGGACCAGGTGTACTGGGCAGGTTGCTCGGCCGATCAGAACGTTCGAGCTACCAGCCCATACAAGATGCTGACGAATAGGAATTGTCGAGGATGGACCATGAAGAAGTCGGGGAATGCCACAATTCTCCTATTGCCCCTAATGAAGAGATCATACATGCTTGACGAGGTATGCGGTGGTGGCGTGATAGTTGTGGCTCGTTCCTCGGCTCTTTTGTGTCTCATCCTCACCCAGTCTACGCTATCACAGTCATCTAGCCGCATTCTTCCTTTCAATGATCGTATAATTGCCTAGCCTATAAATAGTATATCAGCCCATATGGGCTTGATGGTCATATGCACATCCGTCCTATCGTATGTATGTCACAGTGTAGAGCAACATAAAACTGGCTGCGTTTATGTCACAAAACGCTTGGAGTCACATAATGATAAGTAGGTGTGAAGAAGGCTCTAAGCGCGCATCTGTGACAAGTTGTGCTACCTGTCCCGGACTCTATGAGACATTTCTCGCCGTCGACTGTCTTTGCGCGGTGTTCAGTCTATATATCTGCGCCCTCTCGATCAAGATCCTGTCGTTCATATGTCCGCGATGCTACGAAATGTGACACTGTGGGCCGGGTTATTATCTATGAGCCTCCAGACTCATATGCGGGTTCCGACGGTCGAATTACTTTCGACCATCTTGGGATCCGCGCAGAGATAGTGAAGGTGCTGAATGAGGCTTTCCCCTCAGTCAAGCATCCCACGACAACTCAACAGCTGCTTATTCGAGCCATTTTATCCAATAAAGATGTTTTGTTGAAGGATCATACTGGGACGGGGAAGTATGCCTGTACAATCTTCACGTAGTTTTGGTAACAGAATTAACCATAACTTATTGCGTCACTAGGTCTTTTGGTATACTTCTTGCCCTGCTGAACAATGCTTTCAAGGCCTCAATCCATGATGGCGGCTCAAAATCGAAGAGCAAATCGAAATCTATCACGTCACTCGTCATTGTTCCTCACCGAGATCTGGCATACCAGTTCATTCACTGGGTTGAACGTATCCACAGCTACTTGCCTCGAGCGGATCCAATTGCTTCCATCGTCCAAGCTGTCGTTCGAAATGCAGCCGATCCGCTTCCGGAGCAAATTTTGCATCTAAAGGAGCATCCACCCCGCATACTCATTGGCACGCCTCCTGCTTTACTCGATCTAATACAAGAAGATGCATCTGCACTCATATTTGACAAGCTGTCGACAGTCGTCGTAGATGAAGTGGATTATCTAGTGGAGTCCTTCCCGAGGAATATGGACAAATACGCTCGATTGAAAGCGCGAAGACAGCTGCTGAAGCATCCGAGTCTCACTCGTCAAATTCTAAACAAGATCTATTGCATTAACAAGTCAGTATCGAACAAGAAGTCACAAACAGATTCAGATCCATCTTTTCATTCGAACGTCGGTTTGGATCGGCCCCAATTAATTATGGCGAGCGCGACATTCCGTGTACCCTTGCGACATTTCGTTCTCGTGCGAAGCGGATGGTTTCCAAAGAGTCGGGATAACTTGATTCGCATTATGGGATCATCGGTCCCGGATAATTTGGTGAAACCTTCCACTGAGGACGTTGCGCGTCATTCACTTGGCGGTTCATTCATTCAGCACCATGCTCTAGTGGTTTCTGAGGATGGGAGCATAAAAAACATCACTGGTGCTGCTGATCCGCCTCAACCAGAAGATACCATGTCGTCGGATTCATCAATATCGGGTCACACCATCACAGTCAATGCAACAGCATTGTCTCCACCAGACAGCGGTATAAACGAGGACCACATGGACTTTGAGAGTATAGGCGGTGCGTGGCGTGGAGACTTCGCCGAATTTATGTCTGATTATTCTTCCGATCACCCCAGATGACATTGTTGTTGAGTCTCTTCCGTTCAAATACAATATGTTAGAGGCTGTCAGCGAGGCATTCGCGTTGGATGTGCCTCGGCTCGCTCTTCTTGTCTTGCCTGCTTCAGCGCCGCTGAGGCGAGTCGTGACTGCCCTGTGTGAGTTTGGTGTAGATGCACGCAATCTGGACATCTTTCAAGAGGAGGCTAGAAGCGGGTACCTTTCGCAAGAAACTTCCCGACCTCCGTCAGACAATCCGACACTGTTGGTTGGCACCTTAGCGTCAATACGAGGACTGGATCTTCCAGAGCTGACACACGTTTTCATCCTCGGGCTGCCTGAGGACCGTCCGGTTGATACTTACCTGCATGCTGCAGGGCGAGTGGGTCGCTTTGGGCGTGGGGGGAAGGTCATCAGTGTCTTATCAGCACGACATAAATCCAAAACAAACAAGGGCAAGTTCGGATGGAAGGATGAGCCGCAGAAGATACAGAGGATGTTCCAGATGATGGGAGTCAAGCCGATAAAACTATCACATTTCTTATAGGCACCTTCCGTGGCTTCATTATGAGCACGTTTCCGTTTTTACCTGCTGCACGAGTGTGGGATTGGAGCGGGGTCCGCAGACTACAGTCAGTCGCGACTCATGGATGCTCCAGTGCACGAGGTAGCGGCAGGGTAGCGACAAAAACATCATGTACATATGTTGGCTCAGCAGAGGACTATGCGGTGCTATTTGTTGGGAGTGAAAGACATGTGTGCGGGTGTACTACTTAGAAGGCTTGCGTGAGGAAGGTGGTGCCGATAAGTGTGACAGGATCACGTAGCGCCTTGCGTGGGGAAGCGTCCAGCCGCCACCAGTGTGCGGACTCGAGAGCCTCTGATGAATCTTGTCCGCGTCCACTGCCTGCCCACTCCCTTCCTTTCCCTTTCCCTCCTTCCCTCCTCTCCCAGCGGGCTCCTTTCCGGCTCGTCATGGTAGCCGTCATCCCCTCCCGCTGGTTCTCCGCCCTCTGGCCGTGCCTCCTCGTAGTCGTCTGTCTCTCGTCAGCTGCCTCGGCTGCCTCGCCGACCTCCACCTCGCCGACCTCTTCCTCTACCACAGCCAATTCGACGGTCACCCCCGCCCCCACCTCGTATTCCCTGGCGACAAGCTATGTTACGATCGCTACGACCATTCTCTCCAACAACCAGAACATCTCCGTATCTACCGTTCTGCCTGTCGTTTACAATGCGACCGTCACCTCAAATACAACCGCTAATGCCTCGCAGACGACCAACGGTACCACAGCCTCTGGGAGTGCAACTCCCACCCCGATCGTCTTGGACACGACGATAGACCCCGCTTTCGGCGTACTGGGAGCGTTGCTCATATTAACAGGTTTGCCCTGCGTCTTCCTTGGACACAAGAATCGCTGGACTTCGTTCTTTCTCATTGGCGTGTATTCGTTCGCTTTGGTTTGTCTTGTCCTTATCCTGCGATTCGGCGTCCTTGAAGCCGTTAATCCTCCAAGCAAGACCGTCCGCGGTTTGTTCGTCCTAGCTTGCGGCGTCGCCGGAATAGCAGGAGGAGGGATTGCAATATTCTTTTGGCAGGCTACAAAGTTTTTCATCGGCGCTTGGGGCGGGTTCGTGGTTGCCTTGTGGATACAATGCTTCAAAGCAGGCGGGCTGATATCACCGATTGGCTTCCGGTGGATTTTGTACATAAGTACGTGTGTTTCATGAGACTTCAATCATCAACTGACCTCTGCGTGAAGTTGTCGCTGCAATCGGTTTTATACTGTGCACAATTCCGAAGATCCACTATCATATTCTGTTACTGTCAACCGCTTTTGTGGGCGCTACTTCATTGATCTTGGGCATTGACTGTTATACAACTGGAGGGCTGAAGGAGGTGAGTGTGATCTCGGCAGTCTTACTATGAGCGCGCTCACGTTGACTTGGCGTTAGTTCTATATGTGGAATCTCGGCTTCACTTCGTTGTTCCCCAAATACACAGACAACGGTATCAAATTTCCAATCACTCAAACGATGGAAATCGAGCTTGGTCTTATGGGTGCAGTCTCCCTCATGGGTATCGCTGTTCAGTTCCAGGTGTTCAACGTACTCCGACGCAAATTAAAGGAAATTCAGGCGCAGACTCGGCAACAAGACGAGGAAGCTGAGAAGCGTGCCGCGCTTGGTCTCGCCGATATGGTGCGTGAGAAGGAGGAATGGGAACGTGACCATCCTACACTCCTAAAGCATGGCCGCAAGGAGAGTGGATTTTCGTCGCTGATGAAGGATGGAAAAGATGGAGACAGGCTGACGCCCTCTACGGATGATCATCGAGCGTCTACGCTGATCGACACGCCTCGCGAGAGGTATCAGTCTGGTGTCTCAGACTTCCTTGCCGCGGCTCGTCCATCGGAGGACATGAATCGATCCGTAACCAAGCTCTTGCAGAGCCCTGGGGCATTACCGGTACTCGATCTGGGTACTGATATTGAGACTGACGTTCCCCAGGGTTACATTGCCGATTCAGACGATTCTAAGGTAGCAAAATCCGGCAAAGGTAGCAGGGAGAAAGGTCGTAGTACGGCGGAGATGGAAGATATCAAGCGCAAGGAGGAGCTTTTGGCCGAAATACAAACTATCCGTCGGTCAATCGAAGTTCTCAAGTCTGAGACACCAGATCCATCTAGCTCCTCGAATTCCCGTCACCCATCGTTCACTTCCCGGCGTACTTTGAGTTATGAGCTTGGAGCACTCAGTCCTGCCCCTCAGTCTCACTTACGTCCTCCGAGGCAGATGGATCCTCGTGCGCGAGTGCAATCTATGGACATGTCGAATTTGTCACGATTGTCGGATATTGGGGCGTCCATCGGAAGGCCAACCAGTGCACCATTGCGTGACGATGACTGGGACTCGTATGTCCGCGATCGCAAGTTATTACAGCCGCCTTCCGGCGTCACAGCTCCCATCCCGACGACACCCATCAGCCCATCCAGCGTCCCAGTGTCTCCTGCTATTGAGGAAGCTCTGAAACAGCGTCAGCTCCTTGAAAGTGCGATTACCAACGGAGCACCGCCGGAGGTTTCTCCCCGAAGCATGCGTGATGCACTCCCTGTGCAGAAGGTTTCTTCAGGCAGCATACCCGCTGTACTGCGACCGCCCCAACACACTCGGTCCCAATCACATGGAGGCCTTCCGGTCACAATTCTCCCTCCCCGCAAATTGACTGCATCGCCTACACCAGAGGAGCCTGAGGTGACGCCGTGGACCACACGGACCTATGAGGAGCTCGTTGAGCGGCACCGCGAGAAGATGAAAGAACTCCAGAGCCCATTGACGCGTGCTGAGCAGGAACAGGTCCAAATTCAGGAGGCGAAGAGTCGATGGGAGAGGGCCAGGCAGGCGGAGAAGCAGGCCGTGGCCAAGAGGCAAGCCGAGAAAGCCGCCGCGTATAGTAAGGAGGAGGGGAAGCACCACAAGACGAGTGATCAACAGGATTCGTCAAAGAGGAAGTCGAGGACGCTGCTTGACCAGAATGGCAAAGATAGCAGCCACCCACCTTCCCGACCACTTAGCGCGAATGTCCTTGCGTCTGTGCCCGGAACGACATCGTCGAAACGTATGTCGATGTTAAAGGTCGAAGACTGGCAAAAGCATCAACAAGACGTTGAGATGGGCTTCCGTCCCGATGAACAGCGACGCTCCTCGAGATCTAATCGTCCTTCTGACGTTCCCTTCCCAGAGACGCACGGCCGGCCTGTGGATAGTCGGGACAAACGACGAATGTCTCATCGCGGGGCTCTTCCGCGTAATGATTGACTGTAGATATGATCTGGTATCACGTCGACTTGGCCCGACTGACCTTGTACTCTAGGACCATAATGGACGTGTTTTTATTTGTATTCGTTTCTTCGTTCACTTGACTTCATGGACACGAACTTTTGCATATGGACTTTTACCGTACACCCAGCATTGCGCATCATATGTTATGCCATCACACTGTTTTGGTCTCTGCATATGATCTAATTCACGCTTTTTACAACAAGAGGATAAGTCATAGCGCGGAGGCAAAGTCCCGATGGATCTGATCTAGGAGTGTTGATCGGGGTGACAACTAAACTAGGCTGAGCCTACCTCAGCCCAGCCTAACTTGCTCCGCATTATAAGTCGGGTCGTCTCGCCCAGACGCACATTCTCTCTGCAACCATGTCTATCGCCCACTCAAAGTCCGCCTCCAGCCTCCCTAGCCTCTCCCAGCCCAAAACACCCCGCCCGGCACTGCCGCGCGTACGCAGTGCCATTGTACAATCGCCATCCTCGCCAGTCTCTGTCTATGCTCTTCGTGGCGACAGGAATGAGGATCCATTCAGCCTGTCCGACTTTTTCCCTTCAGACCTCATGGGCTCCGAGCACGACAGGGGTCGGGAATGGGCCTGGCTGCAGACTCGCCGCATTCATCGCGATGAGGAGCTCTCGGACGACCTTCCTTCGCCGGCCGACGAAACCGAATGGCTCCCTCCCACTCCACCCAGCCTCGTCGCCGGAGACTTTACTGACGACGAAACTAGAGAATGTATCCGTCGCGAGGACAAGTTGGGCATTCTCACGTTGGGTATGTTGCCGCGCTGATCCTGGTAGTTGGTTGCGACTGAATACTGCGCTTCAGGACATCCCCTGGCTATAAAATATATGGACTCTGTCTTGCAGAGCGACCATATGCTCTCGCCTTACGCGGAAGATGGTCCGACGGACTACGAGGGTCTGTACCGGTCCTTGTCTGCTCTGCGCGAGGCCACCCACGGCACCCCGCGCGTGTCTGAAGTCAAGAACGCGTCGGTGGCCGAGCTCTTTTGCCCCCGAGCAGAATATGACGAAGTAGGGCATGGTGTGCAGGGATCATTGGTGTATCGTGGGCTATGGAGGGCTTTCGAGCTCCTAGATACACAAATATAAACGTTCTTGTATCTTCCCAGTGGCACGGGCGCCAGGATCTGTGAGCGCCGTAGAGCGGGCGCCGAGAAGCCGAGGGACCCCGTGCACTGGGCACCCGGACAAGTTCACGGGGTCGTTGCGGTTCCTATATAACCAACATGCGTGGGTAAAATGCTATTTTCTTCCCACTCCCACAGGGGACATTTCCCACAGCTCCTGCTGTAGGCTCATAGACTCTAATCAGCCATGCGAACTATTGTGCCATTTGCCTCGGATCCCCTTCACCTTCAGATGGTGTCTGCGACACCTGCGGGCATTCACGACCACCTTGCTCTTCCAATGCACCCTCAGGAGTCTGTGTCGCGTTCGGCGTCGCCCCAGCAATCTGACATAGGCATACTCGTAAAGTGTCCTCCCGTGTGGCCTCTTCCATCTATCCTAACGCGTTCCAGGTCCCGGGACATGCACCTGGGGCCCACCAGACGTCTGCCGGAAATTCGCAATCTCTGGACACGAGTGCGACCGACCATACTATACAATCTATCTTGGAGGCTGCTAAACAAGCGTCAGTCGCGAATAACGGACCATCCTTGTCGTGGAATACTATTTCACCACATCAGGATCCTGTAGCAAGTCAGACGATGTCACCGGTGGTGAATCAGGTATGCAGGGTGCACTGTCTAGAGAATACCACTCATTGCGACCCAGCGCTCGAGCACGAAACGGAAGCTCGACGACTCAGAAGCAGGGGACACACACAACAAAATTAGACGCGTCGTTCGTGACCACGTATCGCAAGATCCAGCGCGTGTCATGCCCATGACCACAGTTATCTGCCTACACGCGGCTGTCGCCCAAAAGTCGTACGGTAGCGAAAAGCGTTTCCTTTGTCCCCCCCCGGTTGTTCACATAGAGGGACCTGTCTGGAACATGAAGCAACAGCATCTTGCGATGGCGGTGGTTACTGAGTCTGGAGAACGTACTTTCGAGCAAAAGGCGCCACTGGATCAGAGTCTCAACGCGAGCTTCAAGTTTCTGCATGTTTCTGGTACTGCTAAGACGAAGAGTTTCCAGCTCGCTCTTGACATAGCAGAACCTCCACCACCTTCTGCAGATGGGTCCGAGACAGGCAGCGGACGTGTGTGGGCGTCATTCGATTCCGCACCTGTAACGATCATCTCGAAGCCTTCGAAGAAGACAGCAAAGACGCGTAGCATTTCCTCTTGCATCTTAGCAGGTGGTCCGGTGTCATTATTTAATCGCATCAATTCGCAAACTGTACGCACCAAATACATGACCATTGATCATGGTCAGATGTGTGCTAGCAACATTGCTTGGTCTGCTTTCAATGTGGACGTCAGGAGCCGACCTCAAATCGCTAACGAGGAATCCCCTCTCTGTGAGTTGACACGTGACCCTGGAATTTCCCCAGTGATTAGTACTCACGACATCTGCTGTTAGCCGGACCTGGTCCACAGACGGTGCTGTACGGTAGCAAGATTATTCTAAGGGACACTGTCACCGGCATATCTGCCCCAGAACTTATCATCCGCAAAGTCGACAAGGGTAGGATATCCATCGAAGATGGGGGCCCCGTCAGTCAAATGCAGAAGATCGCCCTTCAGAGGATTAACCCAGATGGTAGTCGACACTACCTATCTGCGGCAGGGCCAGTTCCAGGCACTCCTGGCGCCATTATTCCTCCTACTCCTGGATTGTCGAGCCAAGCTGGATCGCATCCACTGCTGTTCCAGGCGCCTCGTGTAAGAGAGGAAGTCAAGGATGGTCAGAGCACTATCACCGATGAAGTGGATGACTACCTTTGTTGGACGATCGTCGGCATCTGTACGTCAAATTTTGGGTATCAGTCGTGAAGGACAATGCTTACATCATGTGCCGTTTCTAGCAAAGTTTCAGTACACATTTTTTGATGCATTTGGTCAGAATAATCGGATCCCGGACCTCCCTATCACACCATTTCCTACATTGTTCACAGTCCCTGTCCAGCGATTCGCTAGTGAACACGATCTGCTAGAGCTGACTGCTGCAAACTTTTTCTACGAGAACCCGGCGACTGGAACAGTGGACCCCCTTGATGTCTATATAGGCCCCCTAGGTCCGCTGCGGATACGCGTTTTCCAAGCTGCACCAGTGCCCCTTGGTACGATGGCGGCGCAGCCTTTCATCGCGAACGTTCAGACCGAAGGACAACTCAGGTTTGTCTCTACTGCGGGCACGCTGGTGTCGTCGGCGCCTCATAACCCAATCCACGGGCCATTGCACACCGTCGTGATTGTGGAGATGCCTCCAAAAGACGAAGTGTTGAAAGCTATGGAGGAGAGCGCTTTGCCAACTGGCGAGGAGACCAGGAGTTCTCCCGGGGGGCGGACTTTGCCTAGGGAACAACGAATACAGGGACGACCTTTGCCTTTGCTATTCATACGTGCCTACGATGGCATCGGATACCACTCGGGACGATTGATTGCTTGTGAGTATTTATTCAAGGACATGGATCTAAGTGCTGGTGCGTCCGGCAATGGTGGCAACAGAGATTGGATAGCAGAACAGGCGGCGCGGGCGGCAGAGAACAGCCTGAATAACTGGACATATAAAGTGATCTGAAGGGACAATGGACATTTTTGGAGTACCAATATTGTATAGTATGAGAGTGACGAATGAATTTGTTCTGTGCTCGGTTCTTTGCAACGTGTGTGGAGAGAAAGGGCTTCCTGTGCGATCGCGTCTTGGTCGAGAGCAAGCGCGGCCTGGCACATCGCGCAGGTGCTCTTCGCTGGTAAATTTAGGACCCGGTGAACAAGGATTTCTAACGCGGCGAATGGTAAATACGTCACGGATGAACGATTAGTTCCGGATCTGAAATCGATAAGTCGTTGCCCGATTCGACCGCCGTACGTTTTTCTTCGGCGCCGCATTCACAAGTCCATCGCAGCCTTGCTCCCGTCCTTGATTTCAGCCCACCGCTCTCTCGTATCTGCATTCGCCCAGTTCAGTCCCGCGTGTACGTCTTTCCTGCGCTTTTGTTCGTGTAAGTCCTCCAATTCCATGTTTTAACCCTTCTCAACCTTCCTTCTAAGCTCATTTTATCGTACCATCGTCTCGGAACCCCCTCTAGCTCCGCTCCCATCGCTGAGCACATTGTTATAAAGCCACTAGCTGCCCCCTTACACCCCATCAGCAAACCATGGCCACATCTTCCAACTCGTCGCGCCTTCAATGGTTTTCTTCTCTCCAGATCACGCAGGCCCCTGTCCCGACCGAGGACACAAAATATCATCGTAAGGTACGCCCGTATCCGTTCCAGGCAGCTGATATATGCTGATGCTCTCCTAGACCTCCATCATCGCGACCATCGGTTCGTATCTATGTTGCGAGGCTGCTTGGTCGTTTTATGACATAATCGTTGTACAGGTCCTAAGGTGAACAGTGTCGAGATGCTTACCAAGTTGATTCGTGCTGGGGTCAATGTTGGCCAGTAGAACTTTGTGTCGAGTCTTAATCTACACGCTGATGATCGATGTAGTGCGCATGAACTTTTCTCATGGCTCGTACGAATACCACCAAAGCGTCATTGACAACACCCGGAAGGTGACTTCATGTAGGGTTCAATAATTGGTGGTACCATTTTCCAGCCGCTTACTTATCGTCATAGTGATGCCTGAAGGTCGCCCCATCGCCATCGCTTTGGACACAGTAGGTTCTATTGTAAATTAATTGAGCCCTTGGCTGACACAAACAAAATTAGAAAGGGCCCGAGATTCGTACCGGTAACATGAGGAACGATGTCGATGTAGGTATTGGATCATCTATATATCTTGACCACTCAAGTCTCAGTTGGAGTGAACAGATCAAAATTTCTGCCGGTCATGAGTTCATTGTTTCTACGGACCGCAAGTATTATGACATTTGTGATGACAAAGTGCTGTATATGGATTATGTGTGTATTGGCTCAATTTTATTATTATACCTATATGCCCTTACATCTGTCATTTAGGCCAATTTGCCCAAAGTCACTGCTCCTGGGAAGTTGATATACGTGGACGATGGTAAAGTCTTTGCTCAAAGCTTAGCTTTTGCTCATTGTTGTTATTATAGGTATTCTCTCCCTTCTCGTCCTTTCCGTTGATGGAACGAGTGTTCGCGTACGCGCCATTAACAATGGGACGCTCTCGTCCCACAAGGGCGTTAATCTCCCCAATACCGATGTCGACCTTCCGGCCCTATCTGAGAAAGACAAGGCCGATCTTCGCTTTGGTGTCAAGAATGGAGTCGACATGGTCTTTGCCTCCTTCATTCGCACTGGCAAAGACGTGAAAGATATACGAGAAGTCCTCGGTCCCGACGGTGCGAACATAAAGATCATTGTTAAAATTGAAAACTTGCAAGGCGTCGAGAACTTCGACGAAATCCTGGCAGAGACTGATGGTGTTATGGTTGCTCGTGGTGATCTTGGAATCGAAATTCCTCCTAGCCAGGTTTTCCTCGCTCAAAAAATGATGATCTCCAAGTGTAATATTGCTGGCAAGCCTGTCATCGTCGCCACTCAAATGCTTGATGTGAGTCGTATTCTTCAGTTACCAGTCCCAATGTACTCACGGAGGCACACCTGCAGTCCATGATGGTAAGAATCCTCGTTCTTGTCGCGTATCGTGTTGTTGAATATACAACAGCAAAACCCGAGGCCTACTCGTGCTGAAGTCAGCGATGTAGCCAACGCTGTCCTCGACGGGTCTGACTGCGTCATGCTTTCCGGCGAGAGTGCCAAGGGTGCCTACCCTATCGAGTCGGGTGAGATATACAACCTTCGGGAACCAATGGGAAAGCTGACACTAGCCAAGTTTTGATGATGGCGGAGTGCTGCCTGCTAGCGGAGGCCATGATCTGCTATCCTCCTCTCTATGACGAGTTGAGGTTTGCAACATCTCGCCCCACGGAGACCGTGGAGACAACTGCTGTTGCGGCCGTTGGTGCGGCACTGGAGCAGAATGCCAGTGCTATCATTGTTTTGTCTACAAGTGGTAACACTGCGCGCCTTGTGTCTAAATATCGCCCTCCCGTGCCTATCATCACAGGTTCATACTCTACTGGCTAGTTTCTTTGCTTGCACTAACACTGCATTACTAGTGACGCGGAATCAACAGACTGCTCGCCAGGTCCATCTGTACCGAGGGTGTTACCCATTCTGGTACCCCGAGCCGCGTGGTATTGAAGCTCACCAATGGCAGACCGATGTAAGTATAATTACCCTTTTTAGGTGTATCGTGGCTGACGGTACGATGCACGTACAGGTGGACAACCGCATCCGTTTCGGGCTGCGTAATGCGCTGAAGCTGAACATCATCAAGACTGGTACTACTGTTGTTGCTTTGCAAGGTTGGAAGGGCGGACTTGGACACACGAACACCGTGCGGATTCTGTCCGTTCCTACTGATCCCGCCGATTTGGAGTTGCAGCCTCTCGGTGTTTAGTTGATGTATTTCTTGTTATCATTGGAGTGAATTTGTTGTAATGATAGAATACCAAGCAGTATGAATAGATAAAGTGTAGACTGACATCCCATGGTGTGCGTGTGAACGACTTGTCGACTTGGCACAGCCTGTAGTGATCGTCTCTTCGTTGTGCACGTGGCACAATTTGGACTTGTAACGGCGCAGCTCAAGCTCAGGCTGCGCTCTGACTTGGTCTCTACCACGGCAGCTCACACTTCCTCTTTGTCACTGCTGGCCGGTTCGTTTCCTTTGCCGCAAGGCCTGGTTTTCGCAGGATGTCATCGTCGGTGTACTTCTCGCAAAACGGAAATGGGTATCCGGAAAGACGTTATAGTGATCTCCCGACGCACTCCCATTCCACCGCTGTCCGGGAGAAATGGCAAAGACACCACCACACTTCCTCCTGGCTCATTCCTATATCCCTTCCTATTCCTGGCGTGCGCACGCGTCGCCTAAGGGTTATGACCCCCAACCCCGCTCGACTGCATCAATTCAGCGTCACTCGATTTGGTCGAAGACGGGGTCCTTTGTTCCTATGCATTAGTGTCGTCGCCATAGTCTTTACCGTTTTTGCGCTTCACAAGCGTTTTGCCACCCAAGAGAAGACGTGGCCTACGCTCACCACGGGGGAACCTCCGACGTTGGTCTATCGACCGGAAGACTTGCAACGGATATGGGAGTGGGAAATTGCAGCGGGACACTATCCAAGTAGTCATAAGCGTGCGTATGGATGTCACAATTGTAATACCGTTTTTAAGACATTTGTCTAGTCCCAAAGCCAATTGGCTTCACTTCACCTCCCCTAAACCCTGCTCTCCCAGCTCGAAAGTCCGCCATTATGCCTGCCCGGTACAGGTCACCGACGGTGACCAACACCATTGGGACTGGTTCGAAGCGTGTCTACTTAGATGTCCAAGCCAAGCCGCCGAATATTGCGTATCCTCCGAGACCGGTGCCCGGCAGTGTCGCGGACATGGACGTGATAATGGAACACTGCGATTATTCTCAAAAGAAGGTATGTACGCCTGACCGACTACGAACTGCAAGGCTAAGTTATTCATTACAATCAGTATGTACGGGATTGTCTCGAGGTCCTTCGCCTGGGTGCGGGTCTGGACACTTCAGGAAGGGTGCGAAGAGGAAAAATGGACGAATGGAAATACATCTACCTGGAAGACGGTGTCCCGGATAACGTTACGGAACCCGACGCCATGCTGAAACCCAACTATGCTTCGAAGGCGCAGGGAGACTTGGACATCTCCCCGGACTTTGCGAAGAAGCGTGGTGTTGAATGGGAGCCTCACGTACATTTCCCCGCACCTCCCCAATATCGACTCTTCAAGGATCTGCCCACACCTTGTGATGATGAAAATCCTCGAATCTTTCATATGTTCTGGACGGGCCCCTTCACCGACAAACCCTACCTCGCGCTGCTGTCTTATCTATTCACTCAGAACGTTGGTTTGCACCTTGACGATGATCATCAGGATCCTCACGTTTGTCGACCTAAATTTTGGCTTTGGATCAACCCTGGTCCCGCTGCTGCGGTTCCTAATCCGAACGCGATTAGGGATATGTTCGACGACCTCAAAAATAACCCTTGGGCATCACCCTTCTTGCACCCACGATTCAAGGATGTAATCCAGTTCAAGCTATGGAACACAACAGAACAACTTGATAATATACCGGAGCTGAAAGATGAATGGAGGTCTCTACGAGACAGCCTCTTTAATTCCGGTGGCTATGTCGAAAAACTCCCGCCCAATGCTAATTCCGAGGGCAGCACAAAGACTGGAACAAACTCGAGCGCGAATTACGAAAATGAATCTACCGTGGCCTCCAATGCTGCGCCGACATCCGAAGACGAAAAAGTGTACCGCGTCGGTTCGAAGTCGGCTTCGTCGTACGATCGTCTCTCTGTAATATTGTCAGACATGGCCCGTTTCATAGTGTGCCACCGGTTTGGAGGTATCTACCTCGATGCTGACACACTCCTATTACGCGACTGGGAGGAGCTATGGGGTTGGAGAGGCGCATTCGCGTACAGGTGGTCTCGCTTGGAGAAGTACAACACGGCCGTCTTGCGCATGAACAAGGGTTCTGCTCTAGGGACATTCCTCTTCCGTACCGCTCTCAAGAATGGATTAGACTTCCATCCCATGACTGTGTCAAAATACACGAAAGACGCCTACTTGGAAGGCTTGCTTCTTCGCTTACCTGACGCACTCTTTGATTCTGCTTGGTTGAGTACTGAGTACTTCCAGCGGGATCGTCCACCTCAACCTTTCTTCTATCAGTAAGGTCTCGCTGCATTATTTCTTGAGGTCGGGTCTCATTTATGCCTGTACAGATTTGAAGATTTCTTTGATACCCCCCGAGAGACCGGTGCTGCTCCTGCCGCCCTAGGCTTTGACGGCTTTTTCAAGGGTGCTTTCTCTTATCATTTCCACAACTTCTGGTGCGCAAGGTGCCATTTCCCGTCGCGCGACAATGCTGATTACTCGTATTTTCAAGGTGGAGACCGTTCGATCCTGTGCGTAATTGGCCTGATCTCGGTGAGAGATTCATCGCCGGCGAGCGCATTGCACGAGCCGCTATCGCTTCGGAGGCAGGTACTCCGTTTGTTGAGGAAGAGGACCTTGTGGCAAATGACAAACGCGATCTTGATTGGGCTGCCGTCATGAAGAGAACGTTTGAAGCCTACATTCGAGGAGAGAGTCCGAACATGTATGGGGAGTGGTTGAAGTGGTAATCCTTTCCCAGCTTGATTCAGGTTTACTCCCATAGGATGTTTGGTAATAGGCCGCTGCCAGAACCCACATTGGCGCTGTAGTCGCAGGTGGTGTGCTCGGTCAGCTAGACAAACCTACACAATCCCACGAATCCTTAATCTCTGCATCCATGGGCAGCGACACTTTACAGGCCTGCCAATAATGTAATGGAATCTGGACATTCGTTTGGTTACTTCTTTCATACAGCCTGGACTAGTGATAATATGTTTCTAAGTGCATGTCTCCGCTACATTTTATCCATCGACGGGTCTGACAAACTCCGCCACATGCACTGTAATGCCACCATACAAGGCTAATATGAAATTCACTTAGATGAAATTTTTGCCTGCGCATCGTTGACAGTTCTCTTCAGTAGTGCAATCACCTGCTCAGGTTCGGGGGCATTAAAAATGGCCGTTCCCGCAACAATGACATTGCTCCCTAAGAGGCGGTACCAACAAGTTCAACACCATACGACCATTAAAGCACAAAGTGGCACATGCGCACCTGCTTCCGCACATACGTCTACAGTCTTGGGGCCAACACCGCCATCGACCTCAATATCTTTGTCAGGAAAGCGCACTCTAAGTTCGGCGACCTTGGGGACACAGCGCTCGAGGAATTTCTGGCCGCCACGACCTGCACAGGATGACGTTTAGCAGCGCTATGGCGAGAAGCGCCAAAGATCGAGCGTCGTACCAGGGTATACTGTCATTACAAGCAGCATGTCAGCTGCCTCACCCACTTCGTCAGTGATCGCAGTCGAGGGCGTATCAGGCGAGATGGCGACGCCTGCTTTCATTTTGCGCTCGTGGATAGCATGGATGAGCGAGAGCGGATCCGCTGCGGAGTTGATCGTCAGATGTATGCGTAACTAAAAGACCTGAAGAAGACACATGCATGTTGCTTCAAGGTGAAAACAGTACAGCGCGCCGCCGGCATCCGCAATGTCATTCACCCACTAGGGACACTTGGTAAGCGGACTACCATCTCGCAATGACGGGACTGGAGTACACACCTTCTCAGGCTGGGCGACCATCATGTGGCAGTCCATGAATATCCCTGGGATGCCTTTAGAGACGCACGCCAGAATTGGAGCACCTATCATGGACTGAGCCGCTGTACATGGTTCAAGCGCAGAAGACATGCAGACCCATGGTGATGTTAGGGACAAAGTGGCTGACGCGTGGATAGATCAGCAGAGAGACATCCTATGCTTCGCTATAGACGTTCACCCATCCATTACATCTGGTGCGAACGGTGAGTCTGCGACTGATTGTTGACTAAACGGCGGAGGACAGACCCATATGTAGCCATTCAGCACCGCCCTTGATCATGCGCTTGCATTCCGCAGTGAGCTGGCCGAAGTCGGAGGCGAGAACAGAAGGCGAAATAATGGCTCGAGGCATGGCGGTGAGCGGCTGCGGTGCTGAGGCGGGGGTGAGTGCGCAGTCGAGGACGGCTTGGGAAAAGGTCAGGTGACGCGAGTAGGGTACTCCACCGCGGATCAATCGATCAGCACTGGTCGCTGCGGTAGAAGGCGGCGTCATCCCATGCGGTGCTCGAGAGGTGCGCAACCGCTGCCCTATATAACCCCCGCTCACCATGCTCCAGTCCATCCCCATCGCATCCTCCTCTTTGCTGATACCATGTTCGCCAAAGCCTCCATCTTCCTCTACGGCATCGTCTGTGCCTTCCTCGCCGTAGCCTATGCCAACCCTGTAGAGGAGAAGCGCCAAAGTCAGTCTCATCATTCACGCTTTCCCCCCTGACTCACTCAGCCACGACAATTTGCAGTCAACAGCATCATCAGTGCTCTCACGTCAGAGGCGGAATCTGTCGCTACGGACGCAACATCTTTAGGTGTGTGTGCTCTGTCATTGTTGCATTTCTATCGCCGACTATTTCCACCTTCCAGCTGGCTCCGTCTTCACCGATGCTACGTCCCTTGGCGGGAGTATCGCAAGTGATGTCACTTCCGCGGGCAGAAGCATTGAGACTCTTGTAACTTGTATGTATCCCCCATCGCTCACCTTGATGAGAGCTTACACGTTTGAATGCAGCTGCTGCTGGCCATGCGTTTACAGTGGTTACGTCCGTTGGTGGCGAAGCCATCACATTGGCAACAAGCGGTGCTGGAATACCCATTACCTTTGCCGGTTCAGTTTATACCGAAGCCACCAGCGCGGTGGGCTCCGTCGTGACTGGCGGAGGTACCACTTCCACTTCCACTTCCACAAGGTGTGTACCATAACAACACTCTTATGTAGAACGTCACCTAACGCCAATCACTCACCAGTACTACTAACACCTCAAACGCCGCCACAAGCATGCGCCTCGTTGCACCTTCTGCTTCGCTTTTCGCTACTATCGCTACTTGCCTTGGTGGAGTCGTTGCTGGGGCATGGCTTACCCTTTAATTATCCTATCTCCTACTTTCCGCACCTTTTCCATATCTAGGGGCCGGCGGACTTTTCCCTAGCCGTTCTTAATTTCGAATCTCATAATGATGTATCTTATCTGCAGTAATTTTGGTTCGTGTTGAGAATGCATTTGCTTACTCTGAGGATGGTCCTACTCTGGACCAGGGAGAACAATCTGGACTCCGTGCAAGGACCGTCCATTCAGCTTGACATGTTCTCGATCAGCTAAGCTTCTGACGTGTCATCTCAAGCAACCCCAAGCGTGTTTCTCGTTCTTAAAATTGCACAATGACCAATATCATGAATATCATCGACTGGTAGCGCATGCAAAAAAGTTACTCGTCCGTCTTGGTCAAATCCTTATTCACCTGAGTCAAATCATGAGTAACGCACAATCTACGGCATGTATTGACTTAACATACGTGAGGATTGAAGAACAATGAGTTCATTCCCCAAGGGTAAGGGCCAGACGCTACAACAGTTGGTTATTGACTCATGCCAAAAAGAATCAACATGCAAGGTGGAGACGTACCACGTCTGTTCATATACTCAAACGCGGGAATCTCCGGAAGCTGACCGTCGTGCTCAGCCCTGATATGTGCCTCATGCTCGGCATGTTCATTCTCAACGTTTCGTACCCAGAGAGCAGTGACAACAACTATCATACCGCGTCAATTTATATATAGATGTATGTCATCGCTCGAGACAACTAACCGGCAGGAAGGCAAACATAAAAGCTAGAAAATTCCATCAGAGTCATAGACATGTCGTGCAGGAAAATACAAACCTGATCCTACGCCAGAGGTTGGCAGTCTCTGTATCAAAATCCATCAGTCCTTTGCGACCGTCGGTGGACGAGGATCGCACCAGCTGCGTGAGCTCTCAAGGCAGCTTGTTTGTCCGCCCAGTTGGTCTCCATCAATTCAGCCGTAGTGTTAGCATATCCACGAGTGCGCGGAAATGCGCGCAGAGCAAGGCGGCGAGCAAGCATCGACATTGTGTTGAGAGAATGACTGGGTAAGGAGAAATACGGAACGCAGTGCCAGACGATTCAAGTCATTCAACGAGACGAATGTGTTACGTAATCTTATCATGTGACAAGCGATGTACACTGACGCGTCTCCTCAAGCCAAGTTCCGAGGAAGCAGGGGTTTGCATACAACTTTCCTCAATGGTTCCCCGTCCCCAGTCGTCCGCCGCAGGCGTTCTCGCCCTTCTATCTGAACCTGAGCCACTTTTGAAGCAACATGCTCTGAAAACTCTGACTGCCCTTGTGCCTCAATTCTGGGCAGAGATCTCCGAGCATATAACTCTCATGTACGTTACGCAAGTCATCGCGCATTTCTCATTTGACAACTTGGACGGTATGCAGAGAATCATTGTATGAGGGTGATGAATTGTCAGCGGAAGCACATGATGCAGCAGCTTTGCTTGCGAGCAAAGTTTATTATTATCTTGGCGAGTACGACGAGGCGTTGAACTTTGCATTAGGAGCAGGCGTCGCATTTGAGGCAGAAAGTCGCGCACCGGGAGCGGAGGAATATGTGGAGACAGTCATTTGTGAGCAATACTGGCGATTTTGACACTTTCAACATGCCTCAATTTTGTTAATATCTCGTAGCGAAGGCTATTGATAAGTACATCGAGGCCCGGGCGATGGAGCAGCTAGATGCAGGAGAGAAAATCGATCCCAAATTACAGGGTATCATAGAAAGCATCTTTAGACGTTGCATGGCAGATGGAGAGTACAAACAGGTATTCATGGTGACACTGGTACGAGAATGCTTATGCTGATGCCCCACCCACAGGCAATAGGTATCGCACTGGAAGCGCGTCGCTTGGATGTCATCAAGCAAATCTACGAAAACACACAAGATGTGGGCCTTCTGTCCTACGCTATGGATGCTGTCCTTGACACGGCGTTTCCACTCGCGTACCGAGATCATGTCCTTCGATTCCTTCTTCCACTTTTCCCGTCACCGAGTAGTGAAACGAGGTCACCCTATGTGTACTCAATCACCCGGTTACTGGTTACACTCAGCTCAGCCGAGCTGACTGTACCACTCATCACCGCCCTCGTCCCGAAGGAGAGTCTACTCGCGTACCAAATTGCATTTGACTTAGTAGAGGGTGGCGCACAGGATTTCTTAGAAAATGTTCGAACCAAGCTTCCGGAAGGACAAGGTGTAAGTCTCGGGTTTGTGTCATGTTTCTGCCCATGCTGATCAGGCTGTTCATAGGAAACCAAGGCCGTCTACGACAAATTACGTCGCATTCTGCTTGGTCAAGAGTCCATCAAACTCTATCTAGAGTTCCTGAAGCGAAATAACAAGGTTGACATGCTAATCCTGAAGAATACAAAGGTGAGTTGGATCGGAGAATTGATGCAACTGCATGGGCTCAATAGAGGCCTCAGGATACCCTCGAGGCACGATCGTCCATTTATCATGTGGCGCTCACTTTTCAAAATGCTTTCATGCACTCGGGTACAACTTCTGACGTCTTCCTGCGCGAGAATCTCGAGTGGCTAGGACTGGCGACAAATTGGGCTAAATTTTCTGCAACCGCTGCACTTGGAGTGATCCACAAAGGCCATTTTGAGGAGAGTATGAACATTCTCGGACCTTACCTCCCACACGCGGGCGGTGCGGACAGCGGCATTCCTGGTGCAGCATATTCAGAAGGAGGTGCGCTCTATGCGCTTGGACTTGTGAATGCTGGCTGTGGTAGTGGCCGGCACGTGGAGGAGTATCTGCGTTCTACTTTGAAGACCTCCCAAAATGAGGTCGTGCAGCATGGTGCAGCGCTCGGGTTGGGTGTGGCCGGAATGGGTGGCAAGAACGCTGAGACGTACGATGAGCTTAAACAGTCTCTTTTTTCCGACTCAGCAATTGCAGGTGAGGCTGCTGGTTACGCCATGGGATTGATCAAGCTCGGTACTGGGGACGCGGATGCGGCAGGAGAAATGTTGCAATACGCAAGAGAAACGCAACACGAAAAGATTATTCGCGGTGTTGCTGTTGGCCTTGCCTTCATGTTTTATGGGCGGCAGGAAGAGGCTGATCAAATGGTCAAAACACTCATTACTGAGAAGGTGCTACATCCCCACATATTCTTATTTTTGCTTAACTGAGACACTTGACTACCAGGACCCTATCTTGCGTTACGGTGGTGTGTATACTCTGGCGCTAGCATATGCTGGTACATCGAACAACAATGCGATACGTCAGCTGCTCCACATCGCGGTCTCCGACACATCAGACGACGTTAGAAGAGCGGCAGTTACGTCGCTGGCGTTTTTACTTTTCAAAAATCCCGCACAGGTCCCTCGTATCGTTCAATTGCTCAGCGAGAGCTACAACCCACATGTGCGCTGTGGCGCCACTCTCGCATTGGGCATTGCATGTGCAGGAACCGGTTTGCAGGTTTGTTCATCTGTAACTAGTGATTTGAATAGCCATGCTAACATGTGCCGGCAGGATGCTGTTGAGATCCTTGAACCTATGACCAAAGACAGTGTCGACTTCGTTCGTCAAGGCGCATTCATCGCCCTTGGTATGGTTCTCGTGGAGCAATCCGAAGTGTCTTCCCCCTCGCTGGCCTCAACTAGAGCATTATACTCCAAGATTGTCGCCGACAAGCATGAAGATCCTATGGCTCGATTTGGTGCGGCTCTCGGACAAGGCCTCATCGATGCGGGTGGCCGTAACGTCACTATCAGCTTGCAAAGCCGTGCTGGCAGCCGTAACACTAGCGCGATTGTAGGGATGGCCTTGTTTTGTCAGTTCTGGTATTGGTATCCTCTAGCGCATTGCGCATGCCTCGCGTTCGAACCTACCGCTATCATCGCACTGGATGGCACACTACAGGTGGGTACGAATCCTCTTGTGCGGGTCCTGCTGATCGTCATTTCTGCCAGGCACCGAACTTTGATTTCATTTCCAATGCGAAGCCAAGTCTGTTTGCGTATCCTGCTCTCACTAAGCCCCCAAAGAAGGAAGCTGTAGCCAAGGTTGCGACAGCTGTCCTCTCCACAACTGCCAAAGCAAAAGCGAGAGAGAAGAAGAAAGCTGCCGCTGAGGGTGCTGATGCTATGGACATGGTACGATCACTTGCCGTGCCTGTAATATTGCAACTAACTAGGCAATAGGACGAGAAAGCAGATGCCAGGAAAGATGGTGACGTCGAGATGAAATCTGAGGAAACTCAGTCGACACCAAAACGCAAAGAACCTTCTTTTGAGCATCTTCCTAACTTTTCTCGTATTGTTGCTGCGCAAGTTCCATACATCAGTTTCCCTCATGATGGTCGGTATCAGCCTGTGCGCGCTGTGTCAACAAAGAGTGTGGCGCCGAAGATGCCGAAATCTGCCAATAGGACACCTACTTTGGGATTGGAGAGACATGCTGGTGGCGGAGGTATCCTCATCTTGGTAGACCAACGTCCGGATGAAGAGCCAGATTACATCGAGTTTGAAACACAGACTATCATTGCTGCAAACCAAGCGGTGCCTGTCTCCGATGATAGACCTGCTCATGTGTCTGAGGGGCGTCACATCTCACTCGATGAGAGTGCTCCTGAGGCAGCACCACCGGAATCATTTGAGGTGTGTCTCTTGATACTTCAGATGTACCAGTACTGATCTTCATCTTACAGTATCCTTTCGATAACGACTCGTAGTTTTGTTTGCTGTACATCTCGGACACTATTGTTGATACCGCAATTCATTCATTTTCCCTTTTTTCGGTGCAGCTTCATCGCTTCATTAAGATTCGTATTGGTTGCAAAAAAGACGAAACTATTGCCGGTATATCGATTTTCTATTCGTCCATTCATAGTGTAAATATGTCACATTGTGACAACAGCCATGTGACCGTGACTCACCACGCGCCATCTTTGTCGAGAATCTCCTCTCTGCGCGTCCTCTTTCCTGCTTTCCATACAACACCCATTTGAGCCATTTCTCAGTATGGATACATCTCGCTTGGCGCATCGCAGGAATGGTGAGCTACGCAAGCTGAATCAAATTCAGAGTTTGTTGACCTTTACAATACAGAATACAAAAGCAAAGGTGGCTTGAAGCAGGAGGATCTTAGACGTCGACGTGAGGAGCAACAAGTTGAGATCAGGAGACAAAAGAGGGAGGAAAATATTACCAAGAGACGAAACTTCATCCCTACCACGGCTGGCGACTCCGATGACGAGGGCGGTACTACCAGCTGGGAGAGTCCGGTGAGTTCAATTGTCGATGGTCGACTGAGACAAAGGGCCTTATTGAATTTGGTAGCTTGCGGAAGACATGATCGCGGGTGTTTTTTCTGATGATGCCGATCGCCAACTAGACGCGACTACGAAGTTCCGCAAACTCCTCTCGAAGGAGAAAAACCCGCCTATTGAACGCGTAATTGACTGCGGCGTGGTCCCCCGGTTCGTGGAGTTCTTACAGGGAGATAACCCAATGCTTCAGGTAATGCGCCCCACTTTATGAGGTTCAATTTGTGCTCACTACTTGTTCATTAAGTTTGAGGCCGCGTGGGCACTCACCAACATCGCCTCCGGAACTGCAGACCACACCCAAGTCGTCATTGGTGCAAACGCGGTTCCCGAATTTATCAAACTGCTTTCTTCTTCGGTTCTGGACGTCCGAGAGCAAGCTGTCTGGGCCTTGGGGAATATCGCTGGAGACAGTCCAACATGCCGGGATTACGTTCTGCAGCAGGGAGCTCTCAGGCCTCTCTTGCAGCTGCTGAGCGAGAACCATAAGCTCAGCATGCTGAGAAATGCCACTTGGACTCTAAGCAACTTCTGCAGAGGCAAATCGCCTCAGCCGGATTGGGATCTGGTATGTCGAAAATGTGGCTCTAAGAACTGACTGACCAACTGCTGCTCTCTTGGTAGATCTCTCCCGCTTTGACAGTCTTGACCAAGTTGATTTACTCTTTGGACGACGAAATTCTCATAGACGCGTGCTGGGCGATCTCTTACCTCTCTGATGGATCTAATGATAAGATTCAAGCCGTGATTGAGTCGGGTGTATGCAGGCGACTTGTTGACCTTCTCATGCACCCTTCTACTTCTGTGCAAACACCTGCACTTCGTTCCGTGGGCAACATTGTCACTGGTGACGACCTCCAGACTCAAGTAGTCATCACATCCGGTGCTCTTCCTGCTCTTTTGTCGTTACTTTCGTCCCCGAAAGAAGGCATTCGGAAGGAAGCCTGCTGGACAATTTCGAACGTCACTGCTGGATCTCCTCCTCAGATTCAGTCCGTTATTGATGCAAACATCATTCCCCCGCTTATCAATATTCTGCAGAATGCCGACTTCAAGACAAGGAAAGAGGCATGTTGGGCTATCTCGAACGCTACCTCTGGCGGCCTCCAGGAACCTTCTCAGATTCGATACCTCGTCGCCCAAGGATGCATCAAGCCTCTCTGTGACCTTCTTACCATGATGGACAACAAAATCATACAAGTTGCCCTCGATGGTCTTGATAATATACTCAAAGTAGGCGAGATGGATAAGCAAGCTGCAGGTCCTGGTGCCGTGAACCAGTATGCCCTGTATGTGGAGGAAGCTGGTGGAATGGTGACCATTCACAACCTTCAGCAACACGACAACCTCGACATCTACAAGAAAGCATTCAATATCATGGACAAATATTTCCCCGATGACGAGGAAGTGGATGCTGGTATCAACGCTGCGAACGTTGATGCATCGGGTGCCTTTGCGGTATGCACGTCTCGGTCTGGCTGTGTATCTCGTGCTCATTTATTCACAGTTCAATCAAGAAGGTGCTGCGCCCCCGCCGGGTGGATTCAGCTTCGGTCAGTAGTGAGAGCTGCGTTGGCGCGCATGTTTCTTTTGATGCGGCTGTTTCTTCCCTTGTTTTTGGATCATTAGTATCAGTGTTGTGTATCGTTTCCCCCACATTCATGATTTTTTTGTCAATCCCAAGAAAGTGTGTTATGTAGTATCTGTTGTCCATATCCCGCCTACATGAGACGTATTGCTGTACATGTCGATGATCAGACGCCTTTCTGAGTCTTTAAGTCACATTGTGATGAGAATTTTGGAAATGTGGCCATGCATACGAGCGCGATTCAAGTGTCGCGGTCACGTAACTCTATATTCGCGCGGCTACCTTCTTCAACTACACACAGCAATGGCTTCTCAGATATTACCCCTAGGTCGGCACTCGTCTGAATTAAATTCTTTCGTCCAGTTGTATCTTACCTATCTCTACCAGAGCTCATTGACAGATGTATAGGTTCGCGTATATGGGTTATCATGAAAAGCGAACGTGAATTCACAGGCACGTTACTGGGATTCGATGACTTCGTGAGTGAGTGCAATGCTCCTTTTAGTTCGTGTTCATCCTTTTACAATCACCGAATAGATATGGTTTTAGAGGATGTTACAGAATAGTGCGTTCACACCGCTTGCTACCTCGGGTTGAGCTGAGGTTGGCAGAGCAGTGAGATTACTCCTCAGGGAAGGAAGGCAACAAAGCTGGCGCAGACGCTTCTCAATGGCAATAACATCTGCATGGTGTGTTGTAATTACAATGTTGCCCACAACGAAGTACTTGACAAAGGATTTATAGTTAATTCCTGGGAGTTCTGGCCCGGACAGTGCATAAAAGTCACTGCAACTGGCAAGGCTGTCTGTCTGTCGAGTTGCCGGCAGGGGAGAAGGCCCGGGAATATCGTGAAATATGTATCATTAGTTGTTCTTATTCGAATAGTCGTTACTCAGTGGATTTCAATACTGAGTCCCGGTGACACATAGTGACAGATATAATAATGTCACGCACTGAGTCGTGACGTCGGCGACGATGTGTAGGACTACTTGCCCTCAACCAACCGACCTTCCTATTTCCTCACCATGGCGGTCCGCCTACGTCTAGCCATGCACGGGCCTCGTCATAATCGCATATTTCGTCTTGTCGCCATTGAACAGACCTGGGCACGTAATGCGAAACCTATAGAAGTCCTCGGCCAGTTCAATCCCCGTGTCACTCCGGGCGAGACGACGAAAACAGTAGAGTGGAGTGTAGATCGAATACGATATTGGCTGGGGGTGGGAGCCATGCCTTCAAAGAGCGTGGAGAAGTTGCTGACTCTAGTATGTACTCTTGTTCTCACTATGAAGGTGCATACTGAATACATGGCTAGGGTAACATAGTTACCCCCAATGAACACAGTACACCATCACGCTCTTCCGGACAACGACTCCAGGCACCCTATACAACTCCAACTAGAAATGCTGACCCCTCACCATCACCTACTTCTGCCTGACCTGGCAAGTTTGGTTACACATCGGAGACGCCGCCCATGGAACTCACATCGAAAGTCAATTCTGCGCGGGAAGTCTGCAAAAATAGTGCGGTTGACACGCCGCTGTAGTTGAAACTAGCTGGCAATGACACGACGGGTGGATATTATACAAAACATAACGTCAGTGTTCATGCGCTACTGATCGTAAGATGGCGGCAATATTGTCATTTCCTGCCACTTCAGCCAATTCTAATGCGGTTGTGTTGTCGGCATCCTTGTGTGAACAAAATGTGATTACACAAGGTACGTTCAATGGGTGGTGCACGATACCTTGAGATGTACGTCCGCTCCCCGCTTTAGAAGGAACTCAACTACTCCGAGATTGCCTCTGTCGCATGCTAAATGCAACGGTGTGTAGCCCTGAGTACTGTAGTCAATAAATGAGTGCGAAAGGCAAATCCAATCTCTGACATTCTCGTCCAGTGCATTGATGTCTATATCTGGATTGTTTTGGAGGAATACTTCCATTTCCTCTATTTTGCCAGAGATTGCGAGTGCGCTCATCACGCCTACACATTGCTCTTCTTCTGCGAAGGCCATGGTGCTTACAGAATTGCCCAGCCCACTATTTCCACCTTTGCTATTTGACCCATCTGACATGTCAAAATTGTTGTTCCCGACTTCCCTTTCTACGAAAGCCACGTTTTCACGCCAACCTAGCTCTCGGGCAATGGCCAGGTAAGAACTCTCCACATCTTGAGCATTGGCGCCATACTTCCTACCACATGCCTTCCAAGCATCCCATTTCGCTCTCCCAGTGAAGTCAAAGATGGATGGGCGACCGCTATGGGGTTCCGGAGAAACAGTGAGGTACTTGTAGAGACCATATAACTATCCGTAGTGTCACACCCAACAAACATGTCAGATTCTCTCATCTAAGCCAAAGAAAATATGACAACCTCTAACTTCATCGCATCTGCCGTTGCAGATAGTGACGATGACTCCGACAGATATTTTGCTGCGTTGTTGAACGCTTCAGAAGGGGTGTAGTGGGACATGTATAGACAGACAATATTACAGCTTGCAGTGTAATCACCGTACGAAGGCCCAAAATAATAAGCTGATGCGTTTCTATTACGTAACTGTGATATACCGGCTCGGCAACAAGCAATACAAAGACGCTCAGAACCCTGCAGCTTTCATGGCCTGTAAAATCTCGTTGACTGGTTGCTACCAACTCGGTTGCGGAGTGACATACCTTCAACATCTCGGCACCAATCTTCGCAGGACTGTCTGTAACAATTGCACCGGCCTTCTCGAGAGCCGCGACCTTGTCCTTAGCAGCACCTTGCAAATAATGCAATCTGAGAAACAAGTATTGAGGTAACAAGGGTCCACGTACCTTTTCCACCAGAAATGATAGCACCCGCGTGGCCCATCCGTCTGCCCGGAGGCGCGGTGCGCCCAGCGATGAAGCTGACAACGGGTTTCGGACGGCTACGTGTCTTATTGTATTTCTCCAAGTACTCCGCTGCATCTTCCTCCATTGAACCACCAATCTCACCAATAAGAACAATGCCTGGTTGCATCATATTTATATCAGCGGTACATATCAAAATACTCATCCTTCCAATACTCACCTTCTGTCTTGTCATCATCCAAAAATAACTTGACAACGTCGATATGTTTTGTGCCGGGGAATGGATCACCACCAATGCCGACGCAGAGGGACTGGCCTAAGCCAACAGCAGTGGTCTGCGCAACGGCCTCGTACGTCAAGGTACCGGAACGAGAGACGATACCTAGAAGTTCAGAGCACATGAGGAATTGCTCCAATAAAGGGGTATACTACATGCCAATATTTCCTGGCATGTGGATATGCCCTGGTTGAATTCCCATCTTGCAACCCAACGGGTTGATGATTCCTGGACAGTTTGGACCGACAAGGCGTGACTTCGATTGACTTTGGAGTGCTTGTGTCACCTGCAGCTGCCCGGTCAACACATCAACAAGAGAAGAAAAAACATTTCCATACCCTAATCTCATCGGCCTGCGGGATACCTTCCGTAATACAGACAATCAACCCAATCTCGTTCTCAATTGCTTCAATAATAGCATCTGCTGCGAAAGGTGGTGGAACATAGAGTACAGACGCGTCGGGTTGCGTTTCACGAACGGCCTGCGCCTCCGTCAGACCAGTGAATGGCGGTCCAAACATATTCACTGACCTCCTTGACAGAGCCAAAAACGGGGAGCCCAAGATGAGTCTGGCCCGCCTTGCTAGGGGATACGCCGCCAACCATTCTTGTACCATATGCAAGAGCTTCTTTGACGTGGAAAGTGCCCTGCGAGGGATAGCGTCAGAGCATGTCAGAGCACTGCACTGAGAAGACGAACAGTCTTTCCCGTGAAACCCTGACAGAGGACTTTAGTATCCTTGTGAATAAGTAAATTCTTAATGGTAGCATCATAGTTATGTCGGGATGCAGACTGCGAGAAGGTCCGACGTCCGACTAGGGAGTGAGTTACGGGTCAACCAAAGGATTTCAAGCAAAAGTGACTGCGAGAGGAACCCACTGATGGACGCCAGTGACTTGCCAGTGCGAGGGATCATGGTCAAGGGGTCGTGCAAAAGAGTGAGCTGGCGCTAGTGCGCGCTCTGGAGAGTGGTGCTGCTGTTAAGGCGTTGCAAACCGTTCAAACACCGGTTACGGAAGACAGAAGTAAATCACTCGGCGTGCGCTCTCCCACTCATGTGTTTCGGCCGTTCGGGGCCCGCATAATCACCGCCACTTCGGACTTGCTCGCTCGCCTCCCGCAGCTAGGAGAACCAACAGATACATGTCTTTTCGCGTAATAATACAGATATCTGCTACACTGCTATGCCCACTTTCCTCACAAATCCAACGGTCCAACTCGTCGTCTGTCCCGAGCTTTGCGGGAAGCTCGGTGAAGGGCAAGAATCGCACGCTTGACCCGATCGTACTCCGCTGACTGGACAGCGCTGCGAAGCATTTGTGAGACTGTGAATGGAGCACATCTATCTGACAGTACCACTTACCCGTTCATATCTGCGAGGAATTGGGCTTTCAGCTGATCAGTAGCGGAGATAGGCGGAAGCTGTTGTAGGACCGCAGGCAGCCAGGACAACAACTCGGCCTGCCATAGACCGGCCAATACGCGGAAGATGGTCACGACTATTGGTGCGGACTCTTCGGGAAAATCTCCGACCAAGCCCGAGAGAAGATACCCTGTTAACTCCAGTCCCTCCTTCTGGACAACTGGTCGGATAGCAGCAGCATACACAGGAAACTTGGGCGGAGGCGGCGTTGTTGACGACGGCGAAAGACAGTCATGGGTGACGATGTTGCGGATAAAATCTAGGGCTGCAAAAACAATGTCGGAGTGCACAACGGTAAGAGCTGCTATTGCAGCACGAAAAGCAACAGGGAAAGCTGGAGATGGGAAGAAAACATCAGGGGTGTACTCGAGCATTTGCAGTGACATCTGTAGGTAGTCTTCCATCACTACAAGTATGCAGCTGGAGCGTGAGTCAAAAGCTTCAACTCCACGTCGTAAACTCACCATCTGGTATACTTGCGGGTGTCTTTCCTCGCAGGATTTGAACAAGCTTATTGGAAGATCTCTCGAATACATCTTTGAATGCAGCGCGTAGGGCGGGATCATCGTCGTTTCCAAACCTGCCAACAATCTTTCCCACAATCCAAAGATAGCTGGAATATCCAGTAGCCTCGAAAGCAGCAGACATCCTTGTCAGCACGGACGATAGCACCGGTCGGACTGTGGATCCGAAGAAGTTGAAACCAAGACGAAGTACCCGAGTGGTACGTTCACAGATCTGGTAGTCAGATCCGTACTTGGCAATGAAGGGATCGAAGAATGACCAAGCTTCTTGGGAACTATTGTGGCACGTCACAGGTAACTCTTCACCAAATGTGTCGATAACTCCCAGCATGACTTCGAGGTTCTCCAATCCGTCTGCACCCGTCGAATGGTGAATGAAAGCCACCTTATTAGTCAAAGTTAATCACTCACTACCGACTGCCTGCAACTCATCCTTGGTTACTACTGTTGACTTATTTGCGATCGCATGCACTTGGGCCAGGATATCCAAAGAGAACGTGCGCAGGGATTGTGCTGCTTGCTCCATTGGCATAGCTGAGATCACATATGCGATTGCCTCAAAAACTTGGGCCTTATCATCTTGAGCTAGCTTGGAGCCTGTGGTGCCGAGGAATGTATGAAGTTGAGGCAAGACATCAATCAGATGCTTATAAGAGTAGTAAGTTTCCAGAACAGATATCAAGTAGACGACGTGCTTACACGACGGCAATCTTGGCAAAGATACTTCATTGCTTGTCCTGCCGCTGCATTCACCTCCCCATCGTTGTCTTCAAAACCAGCGGAGATATACTGCAGTTGGTAAGGAATATATTCCGGATGGCGGTTAATCCATTCTGTATACCGCGAGATGATGAGCAGTGCTGCATATCGAACTCGTGGATGAGGCGGAAGAGACGGAATAAGATCCATGATCTTTGGAACTGCTTTGTCATCAGCAGGGTCCACCTCCGCACCCATAGATCTCATTGCGAACAATGGGGCCTCGATTTTCTGCCAAGAAATCGTGTTGCCTTCGGAAAGAGCCGCAGTGATCATGTCGTATGACGCCAGTAGACAGAGGTCAGCACCAAGGACATAACAACAGTCCTTCAAGGTGTCACCCATTACATGGCGAAAAGAACGGAAATTATCAGCTTCCTGTCCCGTCAAGGAACTAAGCTCCTCCGGGAAATGTAGATGCGATATAATGACACCGACGAGCGCCTTGTACGCATTGAGGAAGGGTGGAGGAACGGATGGCTTTTTGCCAATGCTTTGAGCAAGGCGCATCCAAAAGTGGAACGTAATGGGAACAATGTCCAAATCAGGGTATGCGGAACATTCGCCTATGGCCTCGACGATGGGGAAGAATGTCTCCGGATGATGAAGAATTAGTCCACGGTAAGTCTCCCCAGCCTCTGCAAAGATACGGGCAAACCCCCTTATCTTCTCGGGATCCGATGCGAATTCCGAGAGCTTGGGTCGCAGGGAGATGACCCTCGGGACAATGAACTCAATCACCGGCATATTGTCTTCTACCTCTTGCGTCTCATGTATGAGGTCACAAATTGCGGTAACAGCAACATCGAATAGGGCCTCCGACTCCAACGCTTCAAAAGCAAATGGGAGTAGTGGCGATTCCGTGAGAGATGCAGCGGTAATTTCACCAGCTGCAAGCCAGCTACTGAGACAATGGAAAACCTGCACCTGAATCGCTGATGAAACGCCTGACGCAGAGGAACAGAAGTCAGTGACGTAGAGAATACAACTCTACTCGCCATACCTGTGGCCTGCAAGTACATTGAAAGCAATCCTACGACTCTCGTTGCATTGCTGGTCAGCAATTTGTTCGCCCTCTCCTTGTACTCGTCGTCCTGTTCATGAATGAACTTCTGAATTCGCCACCACCGAGCAGCCACGCGAGGTACTCACCGTCACAGGAATTTTGGTGTTTGTGTTAAGCTCCTCCGGCAGAACTGTGAGAAATTGTAATAGCGCTGGGACGGTAGTGGGATTCCTCCCAAAAGAATCGATCATGTTCTGAACCGGATCCTCCCATCCAGGAAATTGCAGCGCGAGACCCGAGATTGCCAGACAAAGCTGCACCATAATTGTGCGAGGTCCGGTGTGATACGTCTCTAATGCCGTCACCAGCGTATCCCGGAGGCGGAATACGTCTGCGCTGTCCATCTCATGCAGATCATAAATAACCTATAGAACGATCACTCAGATGTATGAGCGCCCGACAAAGAATCAACTCACTTTTGTTCTGAATGTCTGTGCAGCAAAGAGCTTTGCCGCCGCAGGAGCATCCGGTGATAACAGCAGTACGTTGCACGTCGACCACGCATCGCGCTGGAGGAGCAGCGGGGGACCGTCAGGATCGCGTCCAAAGACCGGATAGTTGAGAGGTATTTACGGAATGCTGGAAATCTTGCAGCCATACGTTGGCCTGATCTAGTGCAGCCTTGTCCGGTGCACGACTGAATACATCGAGTGCGGAGAGCACAGCTTGAACAGCAGCCATCACAGTCGTCGAAGTAAAGCAAAGGCAAAAGTCACTTCGCATTCGCCACTCTCTATTTGTGCACGTGATGAGCCAAAAACATTTGTTTTTCTGACCACGATTAATAACAGCGGCTTGGAAGGGGTGAATCTGATGGGTATTGTAAGAAGGCAGGGCCACCCAAGCAGTACAATCAAACAATGGAGCCTTGCATAGAGTAGACGAACTGCCTTGCTACCGAAAAAAACGACCGGACATAAAGCTTGGTATCCGAATAACGAGCGACGAAGTGTTCGAGAAGACACTACCGAAATTAAAACACGACACTGGAGCGGAGAATATACTATAGAAGACATGAATAAGCCGCAGCAGACATAACCAGCAAAGGTCAGCTTGATATAAGTCAAATGACGGGAGGGGGATATATCGCGAATAGAAAGGTAGAAAATTAAGGACGTAGGAAGCCCTTCTTTCTGCCAGTCTGTGAAGTCGTGGTCGTCAGCATGTACATCATGAAAAATCAGGAAAATAACATACACTGATCTTCTCCGGGGTCAACGGGCGGCCATTCTCGATCCGCCGTTTCTTGTCCTCGAGATCTAACCGCTGTTTCTCCAACGCCTCTTTCATCTCCCGATGCCTAGCATATAACTCTTCTTCTGACTGCTTCAACTTTGCCTCCTTTTCTTGCACCTTCTGCTGGAAGACCATCTTCATTTCGGCCTCCATCTTAGCAAGTTTTGCCTCATGCATGATGCGTTCTTCTTGTATCCTAATAGCGGGGCTGGAACGCTTCGGATTTAAAAAAATCATCTCAGAACTATTAGATATTACGTACTTGATTTCCTTGAACACACTAGAATCCTGTATAACGCCCATGCTGAGCAACTTCTCTGTTCGCCAATTCTCGTAGAGGACGTCGTTGGTATACTCCCTGAGTTCTTCCATGTACGTTCGGACAAGCATCTGCCGAAGTTTTACGAAGTCGCAGTGGTCTTCGTTGTCTACCTCGACAACGCCCCAAGGATAGGCACGGCCGCGAACCTTGCGCCCATCCGGAGTGGTGACCTCCTTGTCAGAACCCACTACCGCGAATGGAATCTTGCTCGCGATCTCTTCGGCCTCGGCAATAGCTTCATCGTCCTCATTCTCGTACGTTGGTGCCTGAAAGATATGAATGTTATGGTAGGCAATGTCAGCAAGGATCTATGACAAACTCGTCAGTATTCGAACAAACACATCTATACGGTGCAGCATTACCCGGGCTTTGAATTCCGCGACTTCTTCGTCAGTGAGCGTATCGGCCTTGGCAATGATAGGTATCAAGTTGACTTTGGTATGGAGTTGACGCATGCACTCGACATCAATAGGCTTCAATCTAGAGTCCTGGTCGATGATGGCAACATAATCTAGTAGGGAGCACGTACGAGTGACCGGTCGGTTGGATAAAGTAGAGGCATGCATGAATACGATTATCCGCGATTTTTTGACGGTTGACTCTACTCTCCTGCTCAAGGTAGGAGTCAAATCGAGATTCGATGTTCTCAACAATGGGCCTCCAGCTATAACTGATTTAGCCACGTGATACAATTGCTACGGCACAGCAGCCTACCTCTCATCATTGTTGACGAAATCGCCGAAACCGGGGGTATCAACCACATTGAGACGCAAGCGGACGCCATTCTCTTCAATGTCTGTGGCAGAAAAATAGCGTCAACACGTCGTATAGCGGCAGCAACACAACAGAGTGAGATAGCTCACCGGCGCTTATACTCTCAATAGCGACGGTAGAGGGCCTCTCCGCGCTGGGCGGGAGGGTCTCCTTGGGAGGGTTGATGGTCGTATTAAACAGAGTATTAATGAGTGTCGATTTACCCAACCCGGACTCCCCTGCGAGCAGAGTCAAAGCTGTTTTGGCATATACGCAATATGATACCTACCGACGACCATAGTAGTGAACTGGAAACCCTTCCGCACACTCTTCCTGTGTACCTGGTTCGGTAAGTTGGCGAATCCGACGAATCCCATCAACTTTTTGCGGATAATGGGAGCGGTGCCAGCGTCATTGGAAGTTGTGGGCAAAGATGGGCTGGAACCGTTCATCCTGCTCGAACCATTTGGCGTAAAGGCATCGCCATTGCCTGTGGAAATGTAGGAGTCCGTCATCTTGGGGCTGCTTGTCAGTAGTGAAGAAAAGCCAGGAGGGGGTCAATTTCACCTTGAGGGCGGCAAGGAATGGAAGAGGAGGAAGAATCGGTTGTGGTCGCGAAGAGTGTTGTTGTTTGCTATTGATTGACCTCGCGGCGTCTAGTCGGGGCTTCGGTAAAAGTAGAGTCTGAACGCAGAATCCGCTCTATAACCTTGCTGTACTTCTCGGAATGCTACGTTGTCACTTACCCATTGCACAGGCTGGACCTGAAGTGGTGGGGATGGTTGAAGAGCGGACATTGCTGATTAGGTGCGACCGAACCTCGTCATGTTCTGGTCCGGCCAACCAACACGCTTTGGTCACAACGCGGCCCTCACTCTTATCGTGCATGGACCTTCCACTTCATTGCCTCCACATCACCGTCGAATTGTGAGTGCTATTGTATCAATACCACTTTCACGTCAGCATGTGAGCTGCATGTATATTTGTTCTACGCATACGTTCAAAGTGAGAGCACGAGTCGCATCTGATCACTGAATTGAACATAAATGAGACGTCTGCATGTAAGTCGATACAATCGAAGTTTATCTGAGACACGCTGAGTAATTCAATGATGACAGTACAACAAAATAACACTCAGAGAGCTCCTGGATCTACTTATATGAGTAGACGCCAGCTACATCTGTGTAGCCGTCTAGTCGATCTGTGGGACATGTTTTTCACAGTTTAAGTAATAGTTTCCTAGACTTTGACGTTCTTTACTTTGAGGTCCTCTCTTGCGCATGAGAGGGACGTCATCGTCTCGTTAAATATTTTGATGGTCTCTTGTCTCTTGTCTAAGTTGTGTAATAATTGCAAGCCCTTCGTCTCGCCATTCTGTCGGACCCATGTACCGACTCGCGATGAATCAGTCTTGCAGGACACGTTGATGGAAGCGGAAGCGAGAACGCAAACCTGTTGGTCAGTCAACGTTACAGTATGGATATGTTTGGGGTACTGCAAACAGTGACTTCGGCTTTCGCAGCCGGACACGGCGTATTGGACATGTCAGCTGTGCCCCCTGCTTGTGTGAACAAGCTTGAAGCAGAGCAACGTAATAGCTTGTAGCCTATCATGTTGAAGCAAGTACCATTAACTCCTATAACAAAAACGTGAAGTGCCGTCGACTCTCGGTATGTAGCAAGTCCGTTGTCCGTTGAATGCACGTCCATCTCACCTTGTCCGTACAAGCTTTATTGAGACCGTCCTCCTCCACGCTATAGGTCTCTATTAAGAAGTCTGCCTACGGGAGACAACCGTACAAGTAGATCGATAGTTTTGTTAGGGTACGCTCCGGAACCTCCAAACCTAAGTTTGACTGCACTCCTGCGTTCAATGCTATTATGATGTCTGTAATAACCCGCTAACAGACATACGCAGAAACGTACTGAGCATTCTGACCTACATGCACGCCATGCGGAACTAGCTTAAAGAGCCGAAATCATTTATACCGGCTAGGACAGAATGCATGTATGTCTCTCAAGGGCAGCGTTTCGAGAAGGATGATGATAGCAGATTAAACTGAACTAGACGAAGAGTCGGCGAAAGTATTATCTGCATCCGAGAGTGGCAACCACTCCTTAGGAAAGTCTTTGATGGTAGGTCGGACACCACGGCGAGCATATACATGCTCTCCCTTCCTAGCTTTCCTAGCCTTCGCCGTGAGATGTCGGCTATCAAGGGGAACATCTGCGAAAGTATCTCTGGTGTCCTAGACATAGTGGCTGGTATCAGAGCTAGGATGTTGGTTTCATACAAAGGCACCCACGTTAGCTTCGGTGAGCAACTTATCCAGTGTATCGCTGGCCCACTTCAAGTTCATGGCTGCTTTTGGGAAGTCTTCACAGGCAATTTTAAAGTATCCGTGCTCGCTGTTAGACTCATTCCTATCAACTCCTGAATTTGGCGGAGGATCTGGCGTCCAACGAGGCCCAGCCAGTAACTTGAATTTGTGGATCGCCGCAGTATCCTTTAGAGGTAGCTGGGCAAGGGGCACAACTATGGTGCGCTTGACATCCACAGGGTGCTGTTCGCCACCATACGATATGGAGCGTACAACAAGGGGCATTGACACGCTTGGTGGGATGAAAGGCTTCCGGTACGCTGCGGGGCGCGTCGTAAAGGGCCGGGACACACTAAGAGTGAACACTCACCGACCAGCTTTGGCATTTCATGCTCAATCAAGCGCATATAGTACAGCGCATGACGTTGTTGTTGGAACAACAGGTGACCAGCCATCGTCGTGTCGTCGTCTACGTCCTTCTCGATGTCATAATTTGCCAACTGCTGCATAGCGGCTGTATGAGTGGAGGGGGTAGCTGTACTTGACGCGGTTGGAGACCTGCGTGCCATGCGTGCGACGGCGGACGTATGGATGTTTCGAGCGACGGGGCGGCATGCCCAGGTGAGGACCATTGCTACAGCCACTGTGCGCTGTAGCCGCGACGAGTCGGACGCGCAACGGACGCGAGAGACAACTGAGCGGCTGCAGAAGCGCATAAACACGCGCAAATAACGCCTGCTAGATTCCCAATCTCGATCATCCTGGTCGGCGGACGCGATCACTGCGACCCGCTCGCATGCGCAGACATGGTGGTGAGCTGCTGCTTTCTGCGCATCCCTCCACTTACTGCTGAAGCCATGGAAGCGCCTTATGCTCTGTATAAAAGCAGACCTCGAGAATGTCACCGACCTTGCGCCTGTCTCAGACGCCTTCGAATATTTCTTCCAGGTTTGTTCATCTTGAGTTACAATCTCTGTGCTGCATCTATCCACACCCCTGTAGGTGAAATGTACGAGTTGCAACGAGGTTCATCCAAAGTTTGTAGCCCTAAACCGCTTGGTATGTATGTCTGACATGCACTGCGCCATATGCTCTCATAAGTACAACATTCGTAGGAGGAGCATGAGGTGTCCTCAGGCAAGAACAACACAGCACATTTTGTCTGGCGCTGTGGCTTGTGTAAACGCGAATCATTCGCAAAATTTGAGGCTCGGTCGGTAACCACCCCTTACTCCGCGGATGCGAATGGCCAGTTCGCACCATTTCTGACCGTCGATTGCCGTGGCCTCGAGTTTATAGGATTTGATCCCAGAGTGAGTCCTTGATATGGACTGCATCTTACACATCTAAGGATGACCAGGGAGTGTGGTCTTGTTCTGGACTTGACTCTGGGACCGTATTTGATGAGGTAGACCTCAGAGAAGGGGAATGGGTTGATTACGATGAAAAAGTCGCGTATAGTATAACTCTAGCGTCCTTGAAGTCCGTACTGACCTCTCTGCAGGCTGCCCTCCCCGTAGGAATCTCTAATATCGAGAGCCAATGGTCTAGGGCGTAGTTTTTCGCACGTAAGCCTCGGTGGCTTCCGTGTCCTTTGCGGTTTATGGTTGAAATATCTTGTTTTTTTCACCTCGTGTATAATCACAGTACATGATATTTGGTTGAAATACCTGCTCAGAAATTGTCGCACAGCCGAACGAGTATCCATTCAGTGGTTTCCCAGGCTTTTTTCTCCATGTGCACCGCTGGTACAACTTACTATCTACGGTGGACAGCTTGGGACGCCGGGGCTTTCACTTCATCCTTAGACGTTGTAATTTGGGCGCGATTTATCAGAGAACAAGCCAAGAGAATGTATTGGGCACTAATAATTGGGTAACATGCTACATGAGATTGCTGAATTTGATGAATGTGTGGATGGGATGTAATTGGAACATGCGCATGACAAAAATATAGCGTGGTATGCTAGTGGCAACGAAACACGCAGTGGAATGATAATGTCAGATAACCGCCACAAGATACAAAATTGCGAAGAAAACGAAGGTTAGAAATACCAAACGTAATGCGCCTGACTGTCCGAGAAGCAGCGCAGCCGCAATCACTTGAATCCATTGAAAACCCAGCCCGGCTGGAGCTCAAGATATGGATGCTTCTGTAATTCGGTCGCAGGGGGGCGTTGGTCCGGATCCCTAGTAATATGTGTCAGCAGCGCTTACTACAGGGCAAGTATTTGACTTACATGGCAAAACACTTTTGTCGAAAATCGTCTGCAAGAGGAGATAACTGAATATCCGGTGGTACCGGAGGTCCTTGCTTCGTTTGGTATAACTGTACATTGCCATCCATGAGTGCCATTTCGTGATACGGGGAGAGAGACTTACATGCAACAGGACCGCCATAGCCTCCCGTCCATTCCAAGGTCGTTGACCAGTCCACATTTCATAAACGACACATCCAACACTCCAGATATCAATCTTGGAATTATAACCCCCTTGCTGCGAGTTGATCACCTCGGGAGCCATCCAAAATACGGTACCTTGCATTGCTGTGTATGCGCCAGCATTGTTGATGTCGTCTGTACGTTTGGATATACCAAAATCAGATATCTTACAAACTCCACTTGTCTCGACCAAAATATTATCAGCCTTCAAGTCCTATCAATAAGAGATATCAGAGTGCTGGCGTTTTTATATTTCATCTAGAATTTTACCCGGTGAAGAATACCCTGAGAATGCAAATATTCCAAGCCTGCCAGTATTTGTCCAGTGAACGATTTTGTGACTTGTTCGTCAAATTTGCCATACTTGCGTAAGCAACTGGCGATAGATCCACCAGGTACATATTCAAGGAAACTAGAATGTAAATCATCAGAAAGACGAGGTAAAGTATGTTACGAGAAGGCATACATGCTTAGGAATGTCGGAGTCTCTTCGAATCCGAGGTACTGGACGATGTTCGAGTGGTCCAAATCTTTGAGAGTCTCGCTTTCCAATTTCAAAGCCTCGACAACGGTAACTTGGCGCGAGTCACTCTTGTCACTGGCGGTACGAGGCAGTTCCACTTGTTTCACGGCGATCATCTCTCCTGTTGTCGCATTCAGTGCTAGGTACACCTTGCCATATGTGCCCTTCCCAATGAGCTCCCCACGAACCCATCGGAAAATTGCTGTGGATCGACCAGTCAGTATGACGAGAATAGTATGAAATGAGGGTAACACATACGTGTAGCTGAGGAAGCAGGAGACGAGTCCGAAGGTACAGATGAGAGGTCTGATCTCGCCTGCTCTGAGGTAACTTCTTCTAACCGACTGCCCCATAACTTGGTGTTCCGTTTTCGCAAAGCTGCAGTGACAGACGAAGATCCCAATCGCGACGTACGATTCTTATGTTCCTCTGCAACAACACGGATGGACTTTTTGTGCTTGAAACGCTGTGGAGTTGGGATTGGATTCTCAGCAGATATCGGGGAAGAGCCCCCAGACGACATTTCAATCACAGGTCGATCCAAATCATGCTCGGGGAAATACTCTTCGAGGCGTTCCAAAACGTCTTCAGGGGGCGGACGGGGAGCCCAAGTGTAATCGTACTCGTTCTCAAACCGACTCGTGCGCGCACCCTGATGTTTCAGTGAGGTACCCGACGAGGCATAAGGGCGCTTAGTGGCACGGGAAAGAGGGAAAGGCTGAGGAATGTAATCAGGAGGGGCAGGAAAATTACTCGGCGGTGTTCTCGAGGTATCATACTTGCCAGGCAATCTGGGGGAGAGATTCTCTGTGCTGAGCTGCGGGATTGGCGGTCGTGTTGTACTTTTCGAAGTGTCAGCCGGAGTCTGCTGTCGTGAATTTTGATGACTTTCACCAGCCCTGTCAGGCTTTTTCGCCCACAAGTCATCATCGCAGTCCGATTCGTCGTCGTCGGGCATGTTGGTCGAATTTATCAGAGTTGATGAAGTCGTATAGTCCGACGAGGAAGGCTGATGCGACGATGATGATTGGGAAGGAGGTGACTTGACAGATGCAGACCAAGGCTTCAATGTCCCTTCCATAGCATTCTCGTCAATAAGACTTGCCCAATGTGAGAACTCATCACGTCTCGTCGTAGCAATGGCCTCCGACGCCCCATCCTCTTCAATAATGCCACGCCCAGGACTTATAAGAGACGGCTCCTGCTTAATAGGAGGTGAGCCGACCATCCTCATCTCGTTGTCTCGGCCATCGTATTGTGTTGACGATACCGCCGGACTGCGAGGAGGTGTACGAGGTCCGCGTCTAAGGTGCTTAGAGGGACTAGACGAGCCATTGGGAAATTCGATGCGTTGCTCAGTGCGAGGGACAGGAATCGGTCTAGATAGTGTCGGCACACCGTCGTCACGGTATAATCCGTTTCGCGCAGATGCACTAGGACTCGAATAAGAGTGGGACGGCGCATGTGACGACACAGCAGTGGAAATATCCGGGGTACTGTCAGAAGCTTTCGGATTAGGATGAGTGCGCTGCTGGCGAGGCAGGGTACTTCCTCTATCATCAAGGGCAGAATGTGGCCGCGGGATTGGTTCTTGATCGGGTAGCGATGATAAACCGACAACCCCTCCCCCGAATGATTGACTAGGCGAATAGCCGGGCGAAACCAGGCCACGAGAGGTGGAATATAAGGGCGAAGTCACACCTCTGGTCCCATACGATCTAGCGACTGATATATCACGGCTAGAATCTATATGCACAGTGGGGGTGACTTCGGTAGTGGATTTGGACGAAGTGGCCTGCGCGGTAGTGCCGCTCATACCATTGCTACCACCAGTAGATGGTCGGGTAACCAAAGGAGGAGCTGGTTGTGAGGGCCGAGTACGCCCAGGCACAAGACTCGGAGGATGCGGCGGTGATTGTTGCTGCTGCTTGGACGCAGATCGCAAATCATTGAAGCTTTTTAACGTGCGTAACACGGAGGGCGACTGTGGCTTTGACTCAGCTTTACCAGGTCCCACAGGCTCTTTCCAAGTAACAGCCCAGGTTGGCGGAACCTGACGACCCTGGAGTTTCTTGCTATGACTACGGGACTCGCCTGATCCTCCAGATGCTGCAGCGCTACGAAGGATGGGGTTAAACCTTGGAGAAGCCCCATATCGCGGAGAACGTTCTTGGGGAGTGGTAGGTCGACCTCCTGCATAATTGCTGACCGGAAGATCGCCCGGTACCATCGTCCATCCATCAACCGAGACCTCGAAGTGATTCTTCCCGCGACGAATCCCTCCGTCCTTGCGTGACTGGCCATCTCTTCGCTTCGAGCGCTCTCGGTCCTGTCTATCACCTTCCTCCTTTTCTTGCTGCGCACGACGTGGCCGCTCAGAAGGCGAAGTGATAGTGTCGCTCGTAGCACTGTCGGGGCTAACCACAGAAGGTATGGTCCTCCGTAAACCCCGTTCGGAATACTGAGTCTTCTCAGGCGGTAAGACAAGCGGAGCAGTTGGCACAAGCCCACGAGGCGTATCAGCGCCCATCTGGGGCGACTCCGCTGTGGCATAGGGAAACGTGAGGTCAGGAGAGTGCATGCCATTTGGAGACTGGGGCCGGTGGGGGACTGTGTGCGTAAGCCTGCTCTGCGGTAACCTACGACGCGCTTCCCAGTCAGGATGGTCCAAATCGTCAGATCCGGACGCTTCATAACCAGTTACAGCTTCCTGCAATAGCTGCTCACTAGCCGACGACTGACTTCCATGTCTTGACCTTGAACGCTTCCTCACGGGATGTAAGGGATACAAACCGTGTGGTGGTAGGACAGGAGGAGGGACGGTGAACACCGTAGGTGAGACTAGAATAGGATCGTGCGAAGGCTCGTGGACTGGGGCAGCCGAGTGAGCAACTAAAAGCTTAAGAGACCCTTTGTCATCGCCTTGCGCACGGTAAAGGTCGAATAGCTGCTCATCCGTCAGCGCTTCACCAATCGCGTATCCTTCAATTTCCGTGCGATAGATCGAGTGGCGAAGCTGTTCTTCATCAGGTATCTGTAGCTATGCGAAGATGAGAAAGCAGTTACAGGCTATAGCTCAAGAAGAGTACCTTAGAGAAGATACATTCTCGTATGAACGCAGGAGTCATGGCACCACTGACATCAACTTTAGAAAAGTTTTCCGAATCTTTAGTAACAAACAATATAATGCTCTCATTCGGATTGGTACTATATACCAGGTTAGAGTGTGGTGCATAACAGTCAGGCGTAGACGTTGTGGGAGACTGTCCGTGTCATCAGCTATCACATCCCCCTTCTGATAACTAGAAACTACACGCACGCTGGAGGGCCTGCTGTTGTTGGATGATCGGCGGCCATGACCTGATCGCTGCAGGTGGGATTTGAGGTTAGGGAATTTGATATGGCGAGATGTGGAGGGAGGCGTTCCATCACTACGGTCTTGAGTCTGTAAGATTGTTGTGTCTTGTCTGATAGTACCCTCCCCGGATAGATCTACAGGGGGGAGGGATTGCCCCGGTGTACTTGGAGGAGGGGTTGACTCAAACGCAGGCGAACTGGTGCTAGAAGGGGATGAAAGAGCGGGATTGGACGGATTGGACCGCGAAGATGGATAGCAATGTCTTTGCTCTGGGATGATAGTAGTGAGCGGTGGAGGTATATGAGGTGCAGAAGAGCTCTGCGATCTGTCGCCAATGATAGCATGGGACGGACTGGGGAGAGGACGAAAATGATAGTTGTTGGGAGCGGGCTGTGAGCTGGATGCTTGCCCGTGTTCATCGTCGCTACTCGATCTTTCTGGACTTGGATTGTTGACGACGAGGATACGAGGCCTAGGCTTTCGGTTCGGAGGGAGGGCGGACCTGGTGTCGTCGGACATGGTGCCGGCGAGGCAGACGGTGGAACAAGGGGGAGACTAGTCGTACAATGAAGGAAAGAAAAGGAGGGCGTTGACGGAGACCAGCCAACGTCAACTTTGTCGCGGGCACACGGAGTGCAGACGACCCAGGTGGAGGACAAAGCCACGGACGAGAGAGCGTCGTCGAGCTAAACGACGAAGGGCGACCGAGCAAGGCGTTGCGGCCAGTGGCAGGCACTAGAGCTTGCCGGCGGCGCTGACTAAGCACGGGACAACCGAGGGTCCGCCATCGACCAGCGCCAACGAACACTCATCCTCTTTCACCGGGGCCGTCGCCCGTGGCCTCGTCTGCGGCTTATCACTCTCACTCAGCCCCTTCTCTTCCACGTCGAACACACCCTCAGGTCGCGCAGCTTTCATATCGCCCATATCGCCGCCTCAAGGCTGCCATCCCCCGTGGCAATACTCATCAGCAGCCCATGAGGTCTCCTCCCGCACCCTCCACAGGTGTCCTGCTGAAACCGGGGCGCCTTCACCTAGCCCCGTGACAGTACGACCGTCGACATTGCGATTCTCATCATTCACCCTCCGGATCAATGCGAATACAGTGAAAGATCCAGATAAGCAGTGCACAGCGCCGTTGCCATGAAAACAGTACAGTCTCCGATAGAGCTCCACCACCAAAATCACTTGCTCTCGTATGTAAATGACCCGTCCGACATGTTCAACTAGATATACGTGAGCGCGGCACACGAAATTATTCTTCAAAGTACCATACCTTGGGGAACTCTGCACGCTCACTCAGCATGCTCTCTCCCCAGGAGAGCACTTTGAGCAAGCCAATCAGCTTCGCTTCTTTGCCCTGACTAAGACTTTCCAATACAGCTGCATTCACTTCCCCTGCAGTCTTCATTCGCTGCGCTGGCGATAAAAGCTCGCTAATGGCCGTAGGTGCAAGTGGCGAGGACTGAAATGCCAACAGTGTCATGGTTCTTTCGAGTTCAGACAGAAACTCCGGGCTCTCTTCCCCTCTCGGAGCCAACTCTTCTTGCGCAAATTGAAGTGCTTCGGTAATATTGCCCTCACGGATGTATTCAATAAGTTTCTGTTGTTGCAACTTAAAATATAGCGCTTGATTTGTATCCAGTATCTGACACATTAGGTGTTAGCTTGACTCTTACAGAAGCCACAACGGAAATGAAGGATATCATATTGAAGACTGAAGTTTTGGTGTAAAATTCTCATCACCGACCCGGATAAGCCCGGGTCTGAGAGTGGTGCATGAAAGGTTTAATCATCCGCATCGCTCTGCCCCATAACAAGAAAGCTAGAGGTAACTAGATGCTCACCTCGGGATTCAAGTCATTTATTCGTGTAATCGCGTCGCTGACATCCCCGCGATGTAGCGCCTCGCGAATGTTCATTCTACTCTCGATGCTGTCAAAGTCCACGGGTGACTCCATCCCAGTTTCCCGGCTGAATTCCTCCGCAGCGCTCTTGTAGCCCTCGATAACAAGATAGTCCATGACAAGACGATTCAGGTCACTAGGGTGAGAATAATCAGACACTATACAGGGCGCAAAACGTGCAGGACTCGTAGGAAGATATCAGATAATACATGCAATTATTCAAATCTCCATTTTTCGAAGAAGTCAGAGAGATTCCCAATTAAACATTCATCATATACCCCCCACATGGATGCGCGAAATAAAACCTGAGAATTTGACTCACTGTTTAGTGACATGGACATCATGGAGTCGCCTTTCCCACTCTTCCTGATACACTTTCTGCATGAACTAGTTACATGAGCGTGAAACTTGCGCGCAATGCATAGAGGAGTGACGCCAACGTACCGTGGAGGTTGCAAAAGTGTGGTAGCGAAGATTTATGGAGAGCGGTACTTTAGGGCAGACATCCCGAAGCACATATGTTCAAGCGCCAGTGTCACACAAGCGCCGGCGAACATGCATGTGAATATATAAGTCCCAGTCAACAAATACTTGCGTTTCGGCTCACAGATATCGTATGGGGTGGAACCTATATAGATTTCGGTCACTACTTCTACCGGGCACGAGCGACAGCCCTGTTTATGTACTCATGGAGCTAAGAGATTACAAGCAACGACGCAACTGAACCATGAGTACTGAGTACGTCTCAAAATTTGAAACATATGCAAGAAGTACATCTTCCTGAACGGCGAAAAACCTTCAACGCCAACTCCCAACGAGCGTATCGATCGACACACATGGTCGGTTTCAGACAAAAGGCCTTTGGATGTGTGTGCAATATCATGACTTAGACACGATGCCTCCAGACTTGAGGATGTCAAAGAAATCATCCTGTCCAATGGATACTGCGGGGGTAGCATAAGATAGATAATGGCACTTAGCTTGTGTTGCCACTTACATTCTTTCTCTCTTCCCACAATAAAATCCTTCTCCTTGCCCCGCTTGCTCGATCTCTCCTTTCCAATTTTAGGTGCAGGTAAAGTAGGCTTTCCGGAACCTCTTTGCGCCTTTGCTTCATCAGCCGCAACAGAAGACGCAGCCTGGGTATGTTGTATTGCGTTAAAAAGTCTGACCACTGGGACAGAATGAGAATGACATCAAACCCGCTGATTGTTAGCTAAAGATACGCACCACCCCTTTGAGCAACCTTTCTCAAAACCCTCTCGCCCTCTCCTCCCCAACCACCAATGACATCTCTGATTCTCCCCTTCTCTTCTTTTTCCTTTTTTTCGACTTGCAATATCTTCCGGCCCTGCATCTCAAGCTTTTCATCATTGCGCTTTCTCGAAACCGATGGCTTAAGTGATAGGGGCAATCCTGACGGTGCATCCGTGCTCAACAGAGATTGTAGAGTCGCACCAAATTGTGTCACATCTGTAGCCCGGCGCTTCCGCTTCAAAGTTTTCTTCGATTTTGCTCTCTTTGCCTCAGCAATTTCATCCTCCGTATCCGGAGAGGAACTGGCTTCACTCCCTGATGGCACATCGGAGCTAGAAGCACCGACAGAGGCTGCATCATTATCGCTCTGCGGACTAGCTGTTGGTAATGATTGGTCGTTCGAGATTTTCCGTCGCTTGGCAGCGAGCATAGAGAAGTCGTGATGAATAGAAAATGTGGATTGTTGCGAGAGTGTGTGCGGAGACTACAGAACTGCGTCCCAACGGACAGAGCGGGTAGGCGGACAGGTACTTGAAAATCCGAAAGAAGCAAGTGTGATCGAGTTCAGCCACCGACTTTTCATAGGCGCCCGCAAAGCCACAGGATACTACGGTCAAGTTCTCGTTTAGACCAAGCGTACTGACGGGTCAACTTCCTGTGTCTGCCTTTCTCCTCTCGGATAGTTTTCTGGAGCTCTATCTTCTGCTTTCGTATCACTCGATTAGAATAGCTCGCTCAGTGGCGGAGTCGGATCCCGTTGCTGCGTGGTTTCCAGCCACCCCGACTTGAATAGCAATCTCCACCAACGGACACGCGACCACTCGTTCCAGCGATCTGTTACACTCATTTTGGGATCATACGATGGTTGTGTCGTCTGTTGCTCCAGTCGACCTGACTGTAGAACCGGATCTGCAGCCTCTATACCCGACACCATCACAGATTGCCCATCTTCTGTCGCCTTATGTTGGGCTCTCACCGCAACAGAAGGCAGAACTGGTGTCTCATAGCTTGACACGCGCCTGCCAATTTGGAGACATGCTACTTCTCTCTCATCTGCTCACCGATCCTAATGCCCATCCGTACGTGGACCTCGGGAAGCAGGACGAAGATGGCCTCGGTCTCATCAGTGCAACTATATTGGGCTTTGGTTCTGAATCGGAGCGAGACATAGAGCGAGAGGAATGTGTTAGGTTGCTCATATCTGAGGGATGTGACGCAAACGTTGCAGACAAGGGTCTGTTGTTGGTTCTAATTCCGTTGGAACCACGAATTAATATTGAGATGGCAGCTGGTTGGAGCCCCCTTCACTACGCTGCCCTGGTTTCTCCCCCGACTCTAGTCTCACACCTTCTGACGCATGGTGCATCACCCTTTTCCTTGACTCGACGCAAACTCACGGCTCTTGACATTGTTACCGCACATTCCACTGTTCCCGGAAGGGAGGATGTTTCCCTTCTACTCGAGGAAGCAATGCGCGAAGAAGGGTGGAAGGGTGGAAGGAAGGAGGAACAACGGCGGTTACTGGAGAAGCGGACCCGCCGGCTAGGGAAGAGGAAAAATGTCCAGCATGACATTGAGAAGACATTAGACATTCCCTCAAGCTGGTGGGGTGGACCTCCAGAATCCTCCTTAGATTCGGATTCGGAGGATGAAGAAGAGATGTTGGATGAGACCTGCTACGTAAGTAGTCCTTCTAATTCACCGACGTGTCCTTGACATGCCAAGTAGACACCACCACCAGACTATACCTCCATGCTGGTCTTCTCTCCAATGGCATTGCCTGATATCTTCCAATCACTGATCGTGTCTTTCGAACCATCCTTGAGGAACTCCGAACCAGCAAATGCCCTGTATATGCTGGCCCGATTTGCTTGTCTTACCTGTGATCATAATTGGCTCGAGGACTTAATTATTGGAGCAACAGATACCATCGAAGAAACTTTCTTTGTAAGTGTATTGCTTTCATCTTGGGTCAAGTGGCCAAACAGTACCTAGAACCGGGCGGACGATGCACCCACCCTCGTTTTCTGGCTTTACAATACCACCGTTTGGTTGCACCTCATGCGATGCGACAATGCCATCAATGAGACGTGCGAAATGCTGGGGCAGTTTGCACATATAGAGGAGATTCTTAATTCGGTCTTTGGTGAGTTTTTGAAAAAAACAGTACTCTTCTGGGCTTGATAGTGTATGTCTCTCAGTGTTCATCATACGCCTTGCGGAGAGGAAAATCGATCAGCTGCTTGACGCGGCACTTCTTGATTACTCCCCCCTCTCGACTGAGTTTGAGTCGATACAATTCGAGTCCGAGTGGTCCTTTCTTCGTTCTTTTGGAAATAAGAAAAAGACAGCCGGTCAACCGCCTAGAGGTGGCGCGCCGGCTTCGCCGAATAATGGCAGCAGACCACCCTCTCCCCCTCCGCCGACGTCGACATCGCCTACAAATTCGCGTAGTTTTGCTTCGCTACGGCAGACCTTCACTCGTGCACGTGGTACCTCTAGCTCCGCACCCCTACAGTCTCTTTTTGCAGATAATTTTGCTCCCTCGACTTCCCCCCAGCCATCACCGAAAGACATTACTGCATTTATTACAGCTCTCCACACCCTTCTACATCTTTCTGGGATCAATCCCGCTATGATAATCCAGCTATGGTCCCAAGTTATGTACTGGACAGCATGTAAGGCGTGTTTCATTCATGGTCAGTAGACTGAGTAACATGTAAGCAGGTGAGACATTCAACCGTGTTCTGACACGGAAGAAGTACTTGTGCCGGTGTGTTCATCTCAAAATAATCATCTGCGTGTGCCATATTGACACACATTCGCAGATCGAAAGCTGTACAGATTAGTATGAACCTCAGCGTTCTGGAGGAATGGATCGGTGAGATGCAACTGCCCCGTGGCGTTGTGTCACACTTCGCTCCAGTTAAGGATCTCTTAACTTGGCTGCAGGTAAGACCCCCGCAGCTACGCCCGGTCCATTCTGCTCAGAAAAATCAGGGACTCTCCTCCATTACTGAGTTCCCTAATCTCATCGCTACGGTACAAACCCTCAAAAATTTGAATCCGTTGCAGGTACGACCATATACTACTACATCGAGTGCTATGTGCAGTGAACGGCTGACCTTATTCTGAAGATGCGCCGTGCTGTGCGTGATTACAGATACGAAGTAAATGAACCCCGAATGACCGAAGAGTGCAGCCAATACCTTGCACAATTGCAGAAAGACTGGGAAAGGCATCGCATTAAGCTGGGCGTTGAAGCTCTGCGCAAAGAGGTATGTGCGATGACTGAGTTTTCAACCTTGTTTCATACTTCCCTATCTTAGATCGGAGAGCGGGAACGCGAGCGAGAACGAGAAGAAAGCGCCAGTGTGTCTCCGTCCTTGGACGAAGGATCAGAGAGCCCAGCGCCAGCGCCGCCCCCAGAGAGCTGGGTTGCACAACGAAGCATCGACGCGCTATTCGATCGGACATGGGAGAAGTCTTCGTGGGAACCTGCAAAAGCTCCAGAGTCCCTCGGGGAGCTCATGGACTCTAGATTCATGCTCCCCCTTCTGCTTCCCTCAGATCCTCGAATGCTAGGTGCCGTTCCCGTCAGCCGGTCGGATCTCAAAGAAAAGCGACATACCTCGCGGACAAGCCAGGACTCCACGACGAGTCGAGCAAGTTTTGGAGGGCGTGGCGCCATGGAATGGAAGCTCAAGAGCAAGAAATTGCGTGACGTCGGGACGAGCACACTGCGATATGTTGACGGACACCGGGCGATAAGACGGTGGACACGGCCGGACGAAGGGGAGGAAGATGACTGGGACCAGCCACCGCCATATTCGATGGATGATATTCAGCCGGCTCACGGAGATCTGTCGGTGGACACATCGATGCATTTTACACCTCTGACTCGAAAACCGTCTGTACGAAGCCGGGGTCGAGCTAGTGCCATCAGCGACCCGATGGACAGTGAGTGAAACTGAATGGGACTTGATTTGGGGTGATGTACGATGTCTATACTGCTGGATATGTCGGAAGGCTGTAGAATAGTTGTTATCTTTTGCATCTAATTTATCTTTGTCTGACCTGTGACTCGTGAGGAGCGCGAGCGGCAGCAAGCAGCCATCAGATTGAGATTCAAAGTCCGCGGCTTGGCAGCTGATCAAGGTCGGAACTGTACTGCCTGCCTCCGCGCCTCGCTTTCTCTTTCCTCTTCCGTGCTCAGCCCTTTTCTCTTCTCACTCGTTCGACACGATAATGACCTCTGAGGCCGCATTTCCAGTTCGTCAACACTCTAATTACTCCATTAATCACAGCAGCAGGTCTGCGCGGCCCGGTCACAGCTACAGTGGGTCAACTGCGCAATTACTTCCGAATGATGCAAACCACTCAGAAAACACGGACCCTTACGATGAGCCATACAATCCTGTATATGGGCCTGCGTACGCGAAGGACTACAGCTACAACCCTGACGGCTACAACTCGACCGACAGCGTCACTCTCGGCGGAAAGCCGAATGATGCTGCCAATGCTGGACCCGGCGAACTATACGGAAAGCCAGAGGCTTACCATGCTCAAGGTGTGCAAATATTGTGTTGAACAATCTGCACGCGTTTCTTACCACCTTTCGCAGAGTATTCTGGGCCGTTTACTGTGCCCCCTCGACAGTCACCTCTGGAGGAGCCCAATATGTTTCAGAGATACTTCGGTCTTTATCCTCTTGAGCAGCGCATATCAGACAAGCGGCGTGGGGTTGGTGTGCAGAAGCGGGCATACGTCGGTGTGTATTTTGTTATTCCGAGGACGAGTGAAGAAGCTCAGCTCAACAAATACCAGTCTGGATGCTTACTCTCGCTATGCTCGGTGTTTTGATTTACGAGTTGGTAGTGAACGACAAAGCACAAGGCACGCCAATATCGTTCAAGGTATGTGAACGTTCATTTGAGAAAGGCACGTAACAAACGTTCCAGTGAAGCCAGCGGTCAATCCCATGCTCGGTCCATCCGGGAGCGCACTGATCAACCTTGGTGCGCGTTTTCCGGCGTGCATGAAAATAGTCTCGGGTATTCCTCTCAGCACAGAGCTTCCATGTGCGTTCTAGATGAGCGGGTTGACGAATCTTTACTGATGTTCTTGGCATAGGCTTGAACGACACAGCCAATCCCGTTACTTCAGCATGTCCCCTAGAAGATGTCTGTGGCTTCGGGGGCTTTCACGACGAGACGCCGAATCAATGGTTCAGGTAGCCATTTTTCGCCCGTAAATCAACCGTACACTTGGCCCATAATTATTTTCAGGTTCATTACACCTATATTTCTTCACGCGGGAATAATACATTATTTGTTGAATATGTTGGCACAGACGACTGTCTCTGCGCAAGTAAGTACATTTTCCGTCTCTTTCCTGCGTTTGACATTTACATTTATAGGTTGAGCGGGAAATGGGATCTGTTTTCTTCCTTGTCTTGTATATCGCATCTGGAACGTTCGGGTGGGAGCGTATTTTCCTAGCATGGCAAAGGGAAGCTCATGTCTCACGTAGGAATGTCCTGGGGGGGAACTTTGCCCTCGTTGGGCAGCCGTCTGTTGGAGCTAGTGGCGCAATCTTTGGGACTACGGCGGTCGGTGTCATATGCTATTCTGCCCCAGAATCATGGACTGAATGGTCACTGCAGATTGCATGGATTGATCTGTTCGCGCATTGGAGATATCAATATCGACCAGGCACGAAGGTGGGGTACTCTGGTCTAGGCCTTGGTCATTGAGTTCTGACGTCGGCATTAGCTTGCATGGATGGTTGTCGAGCTTGTCATCGGTGTCGGTCTGGGATTCATTCCATGTGAGTTACGTCTAGCCCGGTCGTCGCCACATGATCTGATCTGTTTTCATAGACGTCGACAATTTTGGTTAGATCATATGGTTGTTTTTTTGGCTAGTCAATACATGATGCTGACTATAGATGTCTCTTAGCTCACCTCGGCGGACTGCTGATGGGGCTGCTCGTGGGAATGGCGTTTTATCCCATCATCAGTCCATCGGCGAGACATAGAACTATAGTTATTACTCTCAGGCTCATTGCTATACCAGTCGCCATCGTCCTTTTTGTCGTCCTCATTCGCAATTTCTACACGTCAAATCCATATGCAGGTATGTGTGCCTAGAATGCCGCTCCTCGATTCGTGACTGACGCCGTGAATAGCGTGTTCATGGTGCCGATACCTCTCATGCATTCCTACGTCTTCCAACGGCTATTGTAAAGGGTATGTTTCTTCGTTCGTCTTTCACACGTGAACAGCGTTGATTGATCGATTATCAGGACTGGTATGTTCCCGGCTCATTTGCTTACAGATTACAGGTCATGACATTTTGTGCAGGCTTATCGTCGTCCTCTTCGGGATCAATCTGAGCGCGCGGAGTTTTATCCGCTCATATTTCGCGTGCGCCATAATTTCTGTCCAATAATAACTTCAGCGGACTTTGTTCATGATACCGCGCACGGCCTTGGTTCTGTTCAGTATATTTACGTGTTGCGGCGGACGCTGTTGGACTGGACGTTGTCCGCATAATGTTCGCGTCTCTCGACGAGTCCCGTAAAGTTATGTACATCGATTGCTCTTGCGTTATAAGTAGACACAGCTTCTAGAGTGGAAGCACGCACCATACCTTGTATGGTTCGTGCTAGTTTTGCCCGTAATTGCACAGCGCACATTTTATAATGCCGGATTGCTCGTGAACAGCACGTTACGAAAACGCAGCATGCGGAGGGATATCAGAAGCGGGGCTGTCTACAAATATGTGCTCAGGCCGATCGCGATGAAGGGAAGGCCCTGGATCTACTGGGGTCGCGCCGCCAGAGTCGGAGACGGTCGAATCCTTTGTATTGCTGCGCGAGCTCGCAAAGTCCATCGTGGGCGTGGGCAGTGCGTGGAATGCGGTTAGCGCCTTGGACAGCTCGTCGAGCTGTCGCGGCGCGGGCGGGCGTCAGCGTAGCGCAGGAGACGGTGGCGGGCGGGCGGGCGGGGGTACGTACCTTGTGCATGATGCCGTCTATCG
>NW_012133171.1:0-20495 GCF_000313525.1 Fibroporia radiculosa | reverse complement strand
GTAAGTCTAGGGTTAGAGTTAGGGTTAGGGTCAAGGGCGATACCTTGACACTCTCTCATCCTTGTCTTAGAGTCTTCACAGGATAATAAGACAACTCTTAAGCCTTCTTACTTGCCTTGTGTCTAGTCAACACAGATAAGGTTTATTGCCACATTTATATTTCAACAGGGACCAGTGTCATTGATTGTCATGGTGTTCTTGCAAAATGCTGGGATTTGGCATGTAAAGGTATGAAACAGGTCATGCACAATGTTCTGTGAGCACCCTTCTATGCTCCTGAGTTGTCATGTAGGGCTGACACTGACACACAGTATGTCGCAAGCAAAGTGGGATGAGCAGGAGAGATAAACCAAGAAGGGAGTAAATGTGGCTAATGCAGCACAAGAGAGGAAAAACAACTTGTAGTTTAAACAACTGGCACGTCAGGCTGCTAAGGAGGCTGCTGCAAAAACACAGATGAAGCAAGCAAAGATGGAGAAAGTAAAAGCAAAGTTGCACAAGTGTGAGATTGAGGATGCCTTGTACGCGCGTGATGTGCGCGAAGTCTTCCAGTGAGTGTTGACATTCACAGCAGCGTTTAATGCTAATTGGCCGGCCCATTAATTTCTAGCCACCTTATACACTCCGGCGCGGACTCAGCGGCTCCTTCAGACTCAAGTCAGCCTCCATCTCAGCGTCGTGCGGATGTCCTTGGTTAGCTCATTGCTCGTCAGTTGCTCGAAGACGCATATTTGGACTGAGGTTGCGTTCGAGTCATGGTTATGTGTAGTATGTCGTGATAGATTAAAATGCATTGGGCAGTGGGAGGAGTTCAACTCATCAGGAGTTGGTGTGATCCGTGAGGCGAGCCACGTGGTGATCTATCGATTGTGGTCAAATGCGTGCGGACTTCTTCTCGTTCACGACTTGAAGCCGTTAACCGACCTTTCTGTGGTCATTGGTCATGCTGACGTATAGTATATAATCCAACGCAGCTTGCAACGACTATCACTCCAAGGCCACATTGAAATTATCAACTCGCATTACATCGTCGGCAGCTGTCCTGTTGTCCTCCACCACTCCACCCACCGCCGCACGTCCTCTTCACCCAACTGTGGTACACCAGCATCCAGTGTCTTGCTCACCTTTCGCGCTTCCTCTAGCTCAACGACAATCGGCCTGCTACCGGTCATTGCATTCCCCACACGATTCTGGTGGTCTGGATCGCTTCCTACGCGAAAGAACTCCAACAAGCGAATCCCGGCTTGTAGATACGGCGATCGTGCTTTCTCCACATCCGCCATGTCTCTCTCCAAGCGTGCGACCCACTCGGGATAGCTAACGAGGGGCAGGTTCAACATGGCCGAGAAATGCGCCATCATGTGCGACCAGGAAACGGGCTGTGGATTACGCAGGTGCAGGACGGGGCGCGATGAGTCGAGCATGTCGGCGAGAACGGAAGCGGCAATATCGACCGGGATCCAGGATACGCTCTGTGAGAACAATACGTTCATACTGATTGAGAGATGTGAACGGAAAGAGAAAATGCGTACCCCGACTGCATCAGGCAGACAGCCCATCGCACAACTTGCGGAAACGAGACTCGGGACCCATTCGGTCACTTTCCATGCGCCATTCCTGCTACCAGAGAGCTGCGAGATACGCACAATGACGGGCTGGACCAGATTGTGCTCTGCTGCGACAGCAAGGACCTGCTCCGAGACCCACTTGGATTCGGTGTAACCCGAGTCGATCGCGACTGTCGGGTCATCGATAGGTTCTTCTCTCAAAGCGTTTAGCGACTCGATTCCTGAAATGTGGCGACTGAGAAACTGACGCTTTGAATGGGAATGAAGCTTACTCCGGTAGATCCCCGTACTGCTTGCGAAGATCAGTCTTGGCGGCGGGCGGTCCAAGAAGCCAGACGACAAGTCTATGAGTCGTCGGAGGACGTTAATAGCAGGCTCAAATGCGGCCAGGGAGCTCGTGAGATCTATGGGCCAAGCTAAAAGAGCGTGTTTCAGTTGAATGGTTTGACGTTATGCAGCATTCTGCTCACCGAGGTGCACGATGTGTGTGAGCGAGGATCGCAGCTAGATGCACGTCATAGAATGAGAAACAGCATTGCAACAATGTACATTACCTACCTTATCATAATCATATGCTTGAAGCCCGAGCGAGGGCTCATGCAGATCACCGTCTAAAAGAACCAGCCGCTCAGAATTCAGCAGGGAGCATACCAATGCTTGCGCTGTGAATGCAGCCACTTGGCGATTCATACTGGACATGCCAGCCCGCTTTCTGACCAGAGCATATATCGTCTGCACTCCGTCTAACTGCAAGAGATGGGCGAGCAGATGAGCACCAAGACTGCCGGTGGTTCCGGTGATGAGAATTATCTTTGGACGCTCGACCGTACTGGTGCTGACAGGCGAACGGTGGGGAAAGCCAGTAGTGTATTTGTCAACCATATCGAGCATCTCCACAGACTTGGATTGGAAACGATGCTGGTCGACATCGGTGGAGCCTCCGGACAGACTGGATGTATGAGCTCTACCAGCTTCTTCGGTGCGAAGCTCAAGGTCAGTGAGCGTCAAGTCGGCGAGGAGTTGTATTTGGGACACAGCAACAAGGGGACGCAAGGCGTATGAGAGTGATGCGGCTGAGAGAGAGTCCAGGCCATAAGAGATGAAGGGAACATCCGCCGAAAGGTCCTCAGAAGTAAGATCAAGTGTCTTGCACACAATCTCACGCAGGTTGCTGCCCTCTGGCTCCGCCAAATCCGGGCTCATGGATGAACCATCAGATATGAGGTCGTTGTACATTGGAGATGGCCCAAGATTTGAGCGTACGAGATTCCAGTCAAGATCCGGAATGTACTGCCAGATGGGACCTTCGCGCAGCATTCGAATGCTATCCTCAATGCAGTCGCACAACTCTGTATAGAATAGTTAAGTCATATAAAAGGAACAACCGTTGAACTTTCCGATGGACACGTACCTGCGCTCGACATACTCCAACTCATTAAGTGTTTCATTCGTGCCCACCGCAAAGTGTCAGAAGAGGAGATATAGATCTGATAACCCGTGTCGAAAATAAATGGTACAGCGATCGTTGTCGCATTCTTGTATTTCCGCATTAGTCCGGTCAAAGCCATATTCGCGCTGTAAATCTGTTTATTGAATGCACAATGCTACCATGTATACGACTCACCATGCGTAGTTTGTTTGACCCGCATTGCCGAACAACCCACATACCGACGAGAAAGCAATCAGGAAATCCAGGGAAGCGATGGAGATCACTTCCTCGATGGTCCTCAAGACATTGACCTTGGACGAGATGGGCGCTTCAAATGTCTCGGCTGTTTGTGATGCAAACGTGCGATCAATGAGAATCGCTGTGAGGATCATACAGCCTCCTAGCGGACGTCCAAGGCTATCAACGAGATGCTTCATCTGTTGGACGGACAACGCGTCGATTGCTTCCACTCTCAGCACGAGATCAGGCAAGCTCTCCAAGTAGACCATTATGCGCTGGCAGACAAACTCGTCTCTTCTGATGATACCTTCGCGTCCTGACCTTGATGTTAATATAATTTCTCTCGCACCTTTCTGATAATCCGGTTAGATAATTGGGAGCCTGGAGAACATTGCGCGTACCTCATACATCCATAGAGCGACTCGCAGGCCGAGACTTCCAATCCCGCCAACAAGGAGATACGCTTTCTCGGGATTGAAGACATCGTGAGTCAACGGGACTGAAATGCAGGTCGGAACTTCGCTCAAGAATTCAGATGGAGAGCAGAAGCTTTCATTTATCAATGTGGTGCCTGAGATCCCGCATCTAAGAGCGTCAGCGACAAGCCATGGATCAGTGTCCACAAGTCCAGCAATACCCGCGCTATTATCATTCCACAGGAAGACCTTCCCAAATCCGGATGTCAGTTCTCTCAGCATCTTGATCACTCCTGTGTCCTCCGATCCTGATACGATGAATCGGGGCCTTTTAGGGAGTGTTAAGAGCTCCGAGAACCTGATATCGGCTGGCAAGGTAAGAACGCTAAGTCCTAGCTGGGTGTATATGCTGGCGACCTGACTTCCTAGTTCGGTATCTGCGTCTGTCACTAGAATCGTCTCGCGACAGAGACGTGCCGGCTTAGAAAAGGTGCTAGGCCCAAGAGCAAGAGCGGCAATTGTGAGTGCTAAGAGGGGTGGCGCTGAATGGAAATCGGCAGAATGAGGATACTCAACCAAGCTCTCCTTGTGAGAGAGTACGAAATTGGATATCGGCCCCGACGTGATCCCAGCGATCATACCAGGGATGTGTTCTGTGCCCCCAAAGAATGCCCACAGCTGACCAGGTCCTCTCGCTAGGCAATCAACACGAACGAGGGCGAATCCTTCTGGAATGTAAGGCGTTACAGTCTGCTTGACGGAAGACTGATCACATATCCAAGGGTATTCCAAGCGAAAAGCAGATACTGAAGTAGGCGGCGTTGTTGCAACGATTCGCGGCGCAAGCACAGATCCGTAGGAGTCGATCATAATCTCGACTTCGCACTCGGGACGCAAAGACAGATACTTGATAGCCTCGTTTCGCTCCTCCACGGTCCACGAACCTTCAAACACAGCCATCCTGACGACCCAACTTCGATACTCTCTTCGCAGAGATTTCGTAAATCCAACGCCAGCATCCCCATCGAGTCCCGCGGATGCGATGAACCAGACTTCAAGTTTGTCTAGTGGATCCAGGGTCATAATAAGAGGCTGTAGTTCCATCTCTTTACCTCTCACGTACTCGAACAGAATATATGATGCTCTGGCAGCGTGGTGGGGCGAAGCATTTAATTCGGTGTCAGAGAGGCTGCTGTATCCACTGTCAGACGCGTTCCCTGTTGACAAATCTCGCCCGCGACGCTGCTTTGATAGAGGCAAAACAGGGACATCTAGGAGGCATCCATTCCCCGGGCTAGCCATTGTCTCGCTATCGGCGCTTCGCCGAGGTACACTGAGGCTGGTAGGACGGTGAATGAGTTCATTTCGGCGTTTCACTTCCCTGGTGAATTGGCCATGTCTAGCAATCTCAAATCCATCAAAGGTGCACAACCGGATTCCCTCCCCGTCTACCAATATAACGTCACACACCACACACTCTGGAAGGTTGTGAGCAACAGATCAGGCTTACGATCGCAGATCGTACCTGGCGTCCACTTTGTGATAGTGGAATAAGTGTAAACGACAGGTGGGAAAGGCCTTGTAACCAATCCATCATGTAAGACAAACGCGGCCGTTCTAGATGGAAGGAAGTATCGAGGGTCCCGGTCATTCTTGTTGCCGGTGAGCGCAGGATGCACCAAGCCATGCAACGCAGCATCGAGTATGGCCGGATGTATCCGATATTGATCTAAACTAGCGACGGTTGTGTGGGTGTGAGCTGCAGTCAGTATTCATGGTGAGATTGGCTTACTTCTCAAGATCATCTTCCCCACCTCTTACTTGCATTAAGAACTCCTCCCGTCCGGACCCGTCCATACCTCTACTGCACGCGACCACTCTTTGATATATCGGCCCATAAGAAGCAAAGTTCGTGAATCCGTCGTAGAAATCTGCCCACTAATGAATCTCTGTCAGCTCGGAGAACGTTTGAAGCTTACCTCTCATGTCGATAGGTTTGAGTCGCTTACGGACCTCGGTGAGATTTATAGGTGGCTTCTCGTCTCCAGCCTCATACGTTTTGGATAAATATCCTCTCGCGTGAACACGGTCGTACTGGTGAATAGCAAAAGGTGAGGGTAGATATATAAACAATCTGGTAACTCTACCTTGGGTGGCCACTCGTTCGCGAAAATCATAGGTGACGCACTCTGCACTGTCCATCGTGGACCCTCAAGGTCGACGTGAACGGGTGTGGGACGTTCAGATGACAGCGCGAGAAAAGAAACGAACTCTACGCTCCAGAGTTTTCTTGCACCAAACTCTAAAGCCTGGGACAGCTGAGTGCAATTGTTTGCAGCGTATACAGCGGAATAAGCTCACCATCTCAATATAACCTGTTGCCGGCATGATTGGCTCATCCTTGATGACATGTTCGGCCAGGTCAGGATGTGTCTTCGCATTGATCTGCAGCTGCGGGTAATTCAATGGGCCGTTGCGAACTTGCTTCATCCGGGCGACATGGTGTGTATGAGCAAGGTAGGGAACGTCCTTGCGGGAAAAGGGATACTCAGGGATGGACCCTTCGCTTGCCTCGACGACTCCGCACAGAACGTCGAAGTCAATGGTGCTACAGCCATAAACAACCAGCATTCCCAGACATTCCAGGAAGCTGAATAGTTCAGCGCCAGGTGCTTGTACTTTTGGTCGCCTGAGAGTAGGAATTACATTCGCATTGCGCTCGTCGATCATGGACGTTAGATAGCTAATGAGTACCGGATGGGGACCGACTTCAACAAAAGCCGCATTAGGATACTTTGCTAGAATGGCCTCTACGGCAGGAGTAAAGTGGACGGGACCACGAGCACTATCCCAGAAGTACGAAGCATCAAATGGAGATTCGTACTGGGCACCAGTCATCGTCGAGTATACCTCGATTATTGGACGCTTGAGGGAATATCTAGCGAAGACTTCCGCCAACAATATCTCATATTCGTCCTGGCAAAGATCCATCATGTCTGAGTGAACAGGAATATGCGTACGGAGGCGTCTGGCGAAGATCCCGTGAGCAATCGCCTTTTTGACAGCAAGGTCGACATGAGAACTGGCTCCAGAGAGCGTCACAGCATCAGGGCTATTGTAGCATCCGATGGACAGAAAGCCTGGCCCTGCGTCCAAAAGAACGCTACTTATCACTTCTTGCGCCTGATGTGGAGAACATGCGAGTGCCGCCATTGCGCCATTACGATCTTCAAGTACCGTCATAGCCTTCGCTCTTGCTATCGCAATTTCCATGGCCATAGCCGCAGAACATGCGCCGGAGGCATACAGCACTGCGGTCTCGCCTGCGGAATGGCCGATGACAACGTCTGCTTTTACACCCAAGCCAGACAAAGTGTCAACAAGAGCAATTTGAAGCATAGTCAAAGCGGGAAGAGTAACCGCTACTGGCCATATGCTGCCCAGGCCATTGATAGAGTCCTTATCGTCGAAAAGGCCTATCTGATCGACCAGCGACAACCCCATAGCGTCGCGGTAGACTTTGTCCATTTCTCTCACTGTCGCGCGAAACACAGCTGATGTCTTGTAGAGATCGCGCCCCACTACACAAATGAGAACCATCATGGAAGACCAGTTCACGAAAAACTGTACGTACTGTCAAAATGTTGGGGACCTTGCCCGGAGAAGACATATACGACCGGGGGTGCAGACTTCGGGATGATCATTTGTTCGCTAAAACGGGATAACTGACCGTGCTGGGCGATGGAGAAGGAACGCCATGTCAGAGACCTCGACCTACGGCCATAGACTCGCGAGACGACATTTGCGTCCTCCTTTGCAATGAGGCCTTTCAGATCATCTTCTATGGCGGTTACAGAGCGAGGTGATAGTCCAGCAGCAATGATCAAAGATAGCCCAAGGGCGCTGGATCGCCACAAGGACGATAATGCCCTCCGCGCAGATGGTGGACCCTCAATGACACAGTGCCCATTCGCTCCGCCAATTCCGGAACTGGCCATCGCAACCAGGAGACAGCCAGATGAGCTCCGAGACGCGAGCAGCTCTGGCTCTGTCGGAACGCGCAGCTTGTACTCTTCCCATTGTATAGCTGGATTAGGACGTACGAAGTTCACATTTGGTGGGGCGACGCCTGTGCGAAACATGGAGCATACTTTGCAAAGTGAAGCGAGGAATGCGGTGATCTCCAGGTGGCTAGTGTCAGCATTAGCAGAGAAGATTCGAGAAATGAACAGCGTGCGCACCCGATGTTTCCTTTGATACTGCCTACTAGCAGCTCATCGTCTCGCTTGAATTGAGCACCCACCCAGTTGGCTTCAGTAGGATCACCTTGTGCAGTCCCTGCAAAAAAGTATCATCAGCATCATTCCATACACGGCCAACGCTCTCCACACCTGTAGCATGTAACTCAATGAAATCAACATCCTGTGGTCGTCTTTGCGCCTGAGCAAATGCTCGCAGCATCGCGTCCTGCTGAGCGGAAGCAACAGGGGCATTGACTGGAGCAAGTGATCCAGAAGAGTTTACCCCCGTGCCCAAGATCTAATTCGCTACTATCAACGATCGTGTGTTGAACCCGGTCGACCTGCTTACTGTTCCGTAAATGTGATCATGGTCACGCAGAGCCGTATTCAGTGGCTTCAAAACAATTGAAACGACACCCTCCCCGCGCCCGAACCTATAAGTTGTTATAGATGCCCGGATAAGCGCATACATGAAACTCGTGAACATACCCATCTGCGGACGCATCAAATGGCTTGCACTTGCCATCGCGGGACAAAATACCACCCTGGCTATACATGAACCATTCCGCGAGCCTGTGAACTGTTAAAGTATCTTGATCCTTGAAATTTAAATCTACCACACACCTATGATTGATCTGACATCCACCTACGACGGCAGCTTCGCATTCTCCGTTGCGGAGAGCCTGCACGGCCAGATGAGTTCCATATAGGCTAGAGCTGCATGCAGTATCAACGGGAACAGATGGACCTCGCAAGTCAAGGTGGTACGAGACGCGGTTCGCGACCATCGCAGGGCCACCAGCGAATGTTCCGCGCGCCTCCCCATCATCCTATGTGTATACCAGTTAAATTCAATGGAGGAAGACCGCATGAGGATGCCTACGTGTCCAGATATGGTAATCATGTCGTGTGCAACACCAGACATGTAACACCCTACATTCTTCCCGCGATAGTCGATCCCGGAGTCAAGAAGTGCAAGAAATGTAGTCTCTAGCAGACGGCGTGTACTGAGCGGCATGAATCGTGCGTCCTTGCTCGTAATGCCAAACTCGAGGTAGTCTAGGAGGTGCACGTCCTTAAGAAAAGCACCTGTGTCTGAAACAATATGGCCGAGCCCATCACCGCGTAGGCTGTATGAAAGGAGTATGGTTTATTACAATAAGCGTAAAACGTAGCGCAGAAGCACTTACTGGTCGATGTTGAACCTCTCGAGAGGTATCTTCTCATATGCCTCGCCTTTCTCGAGGAGAAATTGGAAGAATGCTTGGTAGTCGAGGTTTTTGTCGCTATATGCGCCACTTGGAAGCTGGGCAGCGATGCCAACCTAACGAAAAGGACTCATCTGTCAGATGCATACTAAGTGAAAAACAAGCCAAACGCACAATGGCAACTTGAACTCCGCCTGTAGTCGAAGCCATGACGAAAGAAACAAAAGAGATGGGAGTGGTATCGGCCGTCGACCGTGCACGTATTAATGTTCACGTAGGCTACGGCGAATATATCTGCGCAAAAGAGGGGCAGTTTCTGCAGTGGGCAATGCTACAATCAAGCAATCCACCAGGCAATTGAGCGTAAAGTACTCACGCTCCAACACGACACAGGGCCCATCAGTCGGGAGCACACTATCCGATTCACCGGGCCCGGAGAGCAGATTAGCAATTGCAAATCTTGGGTCTAACGGCTCTAACCTAAGTAGTAACCCAACTGGAAGGCTGAAACGGAACAGAATCGGGTTCTATGGTTGGCATCAGAAGCCATGGCCGTGCAGCTACAAACCTAGTAGGAATCGTAAAAGCGCCTGAAAGGATGCTCAACCATCTCAAGCGGTATGCTCGCACATTGGCCTGGCAAGCCATTTTACATGGGTTTAAAATTGGACCCTCTGCTTGAAGCACTTTCTCAGTGGCATTCTCCATCCTGATCTGAAGAAGACATCTACTCGCGGGTACGGAGTCACCGCATCACCTGCGGCTACGATGGGGAGCACGCCTGCTGGGCGGCATTACGACTGCTTAGTTACGAACGTGATAAATCACCAGGTGATGGTCCACTGCAATGACGTATCAGTGCAACAGGGGGATTGAGTACTCAGTTGTCAGATAGAAAAATAGGGAGCCGATTGCTCGTCATGTTCGGAGCTGAGGGTGCATTGAGTCAGCAGTCCTGCGGTTTGAGATAGTCGCATCTGGATGGAATCCAGGCTGGAGAATCGATGGATGGGCGAGCGGATCTAGTTTTACGAATTGGTCTGCACGGCCATGGATCTGCAACAGCCAGAGGGTCGGACTGATCTCCGGGTGTATGGGAGCAAGGAAGAATGGAGGGCAAGACTAATATTGTACGACTTGGGACGTCATCTGAAGGGGTTCGTTTAAAATTCCCGACGCTCATCGAGTCATGGAGGACAGAGATATGCATACAGAAGTGTGGCCTAGGATGATTGTTGGATTGGTGCTGATTCGAGTATAATGCTGCGAGCTAGCACAGACGGATCAGAAGACACGCAAACGAGCCTGAGTGACCAATAAATCACGCAATGTCGTGGGTCGTGCAGCCAAGAGCCATCATAGAATGGCCGCCCACTGTCATCAGTTGGCCTGGTCGAGGCAAGTCTAACGTAGCTTCCGAGATGAACATACTTTGCATCAGTTGCTGGGAATGGGAGGTCAACAAAGCCAGCGAGAGTTTAAATTTGCTGAAAACTCAACTTGACACTGCGACACACGACTTTGCATAATCGCTCAGCGGCCTGCTGAAGACGGTCCCAGGCGGCGGTGCCAACCGATCGAGTCAGTCGGTGCGGATATGAGCTCCGATTCAGACCCCGAAGGTACCGAAATGGGGATCCCCACAGCCCTGGGACCGGTTCGGTCCACCGCCTACTGGGACTTCATTTTGGTCGTGTTGCTTGGGATGGACGGAATTGTCACATTTTTCTCGCTTTACAATTTTGCCGGATTTCAATAGCAACTGTTTAATTGTGCTGCCTGAAGTTCATTTCCGCCGAGGCACTCGTCCATGAATTGCTTCTGAAATTACTGGGGCCCAGGCTACGTAGTGTTTGATTTATGTTCGGATGACCATCATATCATTCCACGGCCGCGGTGGTCGCTACAGCACAGCTCACTTCAGGGACAGAACTCAGAGCTTTACATACTAATCCCATTCATGCCGGCGAGTAAGTGCATGCTTTCGACGAATTACATAGATGATGACTTGGTAGACAGGAGACCTTCTCAGCATCCTTTCGTGGAGGTCACTCGGGATGACCACATGATGAGCTGATGAGCAGCTTCTGGCCCCGATCGCCACCATTTTCAAGTTCATCGGTTTACATAAGGTCGTCTCACTTCAGGGAGCCGAGAGGTTAAGTTTTGTGATCAGCCTGCGATCGGCTGAGACTTCAGCGACTTAAGTCGGGCTTAAGCTCCTCGGCTCCCTGAAGTGAGAACTTATATAATAGTATGGTATGTCCGCCGCGCAGGGCAACATCGCATTACGGTTCTATCTGACTTGCCACAAACTCTTGCCTTGGTCCTAACCACATTCACTCTGCAATGATCTTCAAACCGCTGTTCCCCGAAGTCCTGCCTCTCGCTGACCAGAACGTACACGATTTTCTGTTCAACAAGCCCGCGCGTACGCCAGACGTGGACTATCCAATCCACATTGACGCGCTCACGGGAGTGCGAAGAACTCGCTCCGAGTTCATTGACCGTGTTCGCGACGGTGCTACCGCCCTGGTCGCTCCTCTCTCCTCAGGCGGTTTCGAGATTGGACCCAACGAGCATGTCGGAATCCTGAGCTATAACTGCCTTGTAGGCGTTGCGGCGTATATATTTTCAGAGGGCTAACTAATGTTATCAAGTAGGACTACTTAGCTCTGATGCACTCGCTACTCGTGGTGACAATTCCATTCGCCCTCCTCTCTGCGTACTCGACGACGCCGTACGAGATTGCACACGCGGCGAAGTCGGCGAAAGTAACTCGCATCTTCGTCGAGCCTAGTCTCCTCCAGGTGGCGTTGCAGGCTGCGCAAGAAGCTGGAATCCCAGAAGAGCGTATCCACATACTGAACGGCATCGTGAAAGGAAGGAAAAGCTATGCAGAAGCCATCGACGAAGTCGAAAGGTGCGGCGTGCCCAGGACACCTGTGAAGCCCGCCGACAGAAACACCTTCGCATATGCCGTGTTCTCTAGCGGAACGACTGGGGCTCCGAAGGGTTGGTCAACTCATATGGTCGCATCCAAAATCGGAATGACCAACTATGATTTCTGACAGTCGTGATGCTTACCCACGGGAACGTCTGCTTTTCGCTCGTACAAGGTGAGATGATCGCGAAAGAGGAACCTCCTTTACCCAAGGCAAGTGCTCAGTATCTAAGGAACGTTCAGGAATTGAGACTAAATATGATTTCAGGGCATGACAGTGGTCATCCTGGCTCCCCTGCCCATGTCACACACATATGGACTAGGGCTCATTGCTTTTCGCGGTTTTCGGTCTCCCACTAGCTTGATTATCTTCCCGAAATGGGACCTTGAATTAGTTCTCGAGGTCGTCCCAAAGTGCGTCAGTTAGTAAATGCTCTCTCGGACCGACTTATCCCTTCATGCAATGACACCAGATTCCGCGTAAACGGCCTTTACCTGCGTCCGAGCCAGCTACACGAGCTTGTGCACTGCAAAAACCTCAAGAAAGAACATTTTGTGTCCGTCATGGTCATAGGTTGCGGGTCCGCCTATCTCCCGCCGAAGCTCGCCCTTACTGTGCAACAAGCGATCAGGCCCGGGCTGCCTGTCGTCCAAGGTGATGTTTGTGTTGCATTCCGTTCCGCCTCCGTTGTTCATGTGAATCGTCAGGCTTTGGAATGTCCGAGATCGCCAGTATCGCGCTGCGGATGCTCCCGCCCTCCGCGTTTGGCGGACGCGTTCCCCCTGATTTCAACGCTGTGGGATTACTTGTCGCAGGGCTTGAGGCGAGAATAATACTCGCAGACGGTTCCGAGGGCGGTGTGAACGAACCGGGGGAGCTCTGGTTGCGGGGTGCGAACATCTCTCCGGGGTACTTTGGCGACGAGGCGGCGACGAGAGAGGCGTTTGCCGAAGGTGGCTGGTTCAAGACGGGTGATCATTTCAGGATAGACCAGCACGGGCGATTCTAGTGAGCGGTTCATCCAACCTAGACTTATGTAGAGCGCTGACGCCGATGCCGTCGTCGCCTTTCGCAGCTTTGTTGACAGGGCGAAGGTGCGAGGGCGCTGCCGTGCGTGGGTGTTGCCAGGCTGACGAGTGTGTGAATACTTGCAGGAGATTTTCAAGGTGGCGGACTTCCAGGTGTCGCCGACGGAGCTCGAGGACGTGCTGCGAGCCCAGCCCGACGGGCTCATCACCGATGTCGCCGTCGCTGGCGTGCCCGTGTGTAGCAACGGCGTTGATGCCAACGAGCACATCCCGCGTGCCTGGATCGTCCTGAGCGAAAAAGGCAAACAACGCGGCGGAGATGCAGTCATGAAGCTGCTTGACGAATGGGTCCGGCAAAAACTAACCCAGTACAAGTGGGTGACGGGCGGATATGAGGTTGTTGCTCAGGCATGTGTAGCTGGCACGCTCATACAATTCACTCTTGGCATCACTGATCTCGTCCCTGGTCATATAGATTCCCATGTCGGCCGCTGGGAAGATGTCTCGCAAGGTCCTGTTGGAGCGATTTGTGGCGCAGCGGGAGAAGGCTACATTAACTTGAGGCTCAGGCGCGACGTGGTGGAGGGCTCCAGTTATTTGTTGTGTGTACGACATGCGCGCGGAAATGTGTTGCCGATGTCGGGCTTCGGATCAAAGGCTCGCCATAGGCATCTCTGGTTTATATGATCACTGCCGCACGATTGCTGCTTATTTCTGTTCGTGGTCTTCTGCCATACACGTGCGTGATTCCAATTCGAACACACGTGAACTCGAGAGAGCGCAACACACATGCACTGGTCCCTTCGAAGTAAAGCGGGCAGTGGCTAAGGGTAAGGATACAACAGTATGCGCAGACAAGAAACGTTTAAGACACTCAAGCCTGAGCGAAGACTGCGACGGGTATAAATTAACAAGACTGGTCCTTGTCCTAGCCGGTCATACATCACGGTATACAATCATAAACAGATACCATAGTTGATAAGAAAGCCGCTTCTCTGGGGAGGCATGCACTGCGCAGATGGTTGTATTGTATGCACTGCTGCGACGAGAGCCAACAGCCGCCAAAATTTCATGAAAGCACCTAGATCCCAGGAAACGCTAACGATTTAGCGACCCGAGGTTGTTTAGAAACGTACAGCATACCTAAACCGCCAACCCTGCATCTGTCGACATTTTCTCGCGCGCAGCCTCTTGTTGGATGTGAATAACAGCAACTTGTGGCCTAGGGCTGTGATCACTGCAGGTTGTACCTTCCATTGAAGGTTTTGGGCCAAACGGGCTCGCTCCGTCGAGAGTTCTGCCAGTGGATAGCCCATCAAACTCAGCTACGCTTGTGTCACCACGGACTGGCAGCTCTATCCGGTTGGTCGCGAAGGACTCTTCAGCGGATCGCACTTTCTTCGACAGAGTGCGGCTATTGAGATTGGTAAGGAGTGTGTTGGCGTATCTGATACGTTCTACTTAGACTCCCTCAGTCAAGACGAGCGACAACGAAAGCATACAATTTAACAAGAACTAGAGCTCTGAAAGTCCACGTCAGTCTTTTAGTGGTCCTCATCTTCGGCAAGACTCACATGCATTCGAAAACAAGTGTTTGATTGACCTGACGGCTAATAAGATCGATCATGTTCCATTGGATCTGATAGCATGAAGACTTACGGGAGGAACATTGGCAACAATAGCACAAATAATAGCCATGGTGGCTGAACACGGCTTAGCTGCACACAATTATCGGCAATCAGGCCACCGAGATCACTCACCAGTGAGCGTACCGGTCTCGATGCCCAAACGTACAATGCGATCGATGACGGCATCTGTGCTCTTAACCCCAGTCTTGGAGTAGAGGAGCTAGAGGGTGCAATGTTACCATGCGAATGGCCGATTGTTGCAGGACATTACGCACCAAGATCGTCATCGACACTGCAATTACAAGGTCAACAACGCCACTTGTTACAAGCCATGTCTAGTTATTTCGGCCGTCACCAGAATGCCACTGGAAAACCGAGTAAACGACTCACGATTAACTCTGGTTCAGCGAGCTTTGTTGCCTCCCAAGCAGGAAGTTGTTCAAGCTAAACGCAGTAAGCAACGCAGACAGAGATATGTAGTCGTTACATACTTTGGCACCGCCAGCGAGTCCGGCGCCCAGTTGGATGAGGCTCAGCTGCAAAGAATGGTTGGTGTCCACGTTATATTTGCGAGAAGCTCTCCAGTCATACCAAGATGATAGTTCCTGCCAACCACCGCAATCTAGAGAGAATATAGATACGCCAAGCAAAGAAGATTTGAACGATGGCGGACACAACTGCTCCCATAACCGGGACCGCGAACCAAGTGTACTGGAATCCAATGACAGCTTCAGGGTTGCCGAAGTTGTACAAGTAAACATTGAAGAAAGACGTGGTAACCAACGCCGTCTCGACCCACTCGTAGATGAGCAAGCTATATACTATTCGAGCGGAATCAGACAAATAACACTTAGCGAGATTCACCGTAATTCTCACCTAAGCACTTGAAGAACAATCGGTCACGCGGAAACGAGACAGTGTAGAGGTCTAGGACGAACGATTCAGGATTCAGCAGATTGCACTTAAAGGAAAGCAGCACTCACACACTTGAATGTTGAGAACTCCCAGCAACGCCCAGTTGAAAAAGGTGCCTAGGATCTACAACCAGTCCGATATGAGCCTACGAGCTCTCGACGCCAATCGGCGCTGAACAAACCTGCGGCCCAATACTGTCAAGAAGAGACTGAGGGTTAGAACACAGCTTTTTCGTAACACCGACGACGTACAGCAGGTCGAGCGACGGCGGCATATCGGAAAGGTCAAATGTTATGGGGTCTGAGGATAAATAAGTAAAGGAGTGTCCTATCTGATTTTTTGAAGTGCAGGTATGAGTGTCTCGCCCGTCTGACAACCAAGAACAGACGGAACTTGGAAGTGTGAGGTCGTGTCAAGACGTGCGATTGCTGCGCCATTATCAAGACTCAGCCAGATATAGGAAAGTACACCAAGAGCACGTTCCGCATCAGCGGACGATGGTTAACCGGCGCGTTACAGCAGCGGCCCTGCATCATGAGGATTTGAATGGGGAACTGGATTCTGCAAGACTGGGCGTCATCGCCGAGGCTCGATGGGCTTCGGGCGCTGGTGATGATCAGAAAGCGTTGACACTCCATGTGGCATGAACGGATCTACAGCATTCGCCTCCTAAAAGATCACAATCGAGAGCGTTGTACGATCATGGGACTGATGCGATGGTTGGAGCATTGTCAAATACCGTAAATCTGATTGATCAATGAGAAGCGACCTGCACCAAACCCACTCACCAAGGGCGTCTCCAGAGGAATTTCCCCAATCGTAACATTATTCACTTGCAGCGATTGCAAATGCGTACATGGATCTCCAAGACACAGCAGGAGGCCCTATCCGCCGCTTGGTGTACTACATTGTACGTAAACCCGGTTGTCAGTTTGAACAGGGTTGCTTGAGATCAGAAGTGTCTTGCCGCGCTAGTCGCTATTGGCAGATTGGCCGCGCCCTGTCTGGCTTGCCGCCAGAACCATACCTAGCGAATGGAATCTGGTGGCAGACGTCTGGAACTAATGAGGTATACGCGAACATTAAATATCTCATTAGCTCCCGACACAAAGTTACATGCAATCTAATGCTTGTAGCACTCTTGTCATGCGTTGGGTCAAATGTCCTGATCCTAATCGACCCGAAAACGCGTCCTTGGCTTCATGACCTCAGAATAAAATACTGGGGTCGCGAAAAATCATCCGATACAACATCAACGCAAAATCGAAGAATGATAAAACTTGTTCGCTCACCTCCCGTAGTTTTGTCATTCTTTGAATCCTTGAAACGCATTTTCAGTATAGCATGGGTAGAGAGGCCCTGCGTTGTAGAGGCTACGGTGGCTCGCCAGTGAGGTCAAATGTTACTTATCAAATTGAAGGGTTTTGCGTAAGCCCAACCTACAACGGGCCAGGAGTTAACGTGCTGACTCGTTCAACAGGAAATATGGAACTGGGAACCTCGCGATACTCACTGTGGATTGTTTCTTACAACAAGGGTACACGTACCGTATTACAGTGACGTCTAACGACACAAATGATGTTCTCCGTGAGCGATTACTCTGCGTAGCTTTGTACGAGATTCCATTATCTAATGCTTTCGCAGGTTCGCCTGCCATCTTGTTAGCAAAATTCATTGATATTATTTATTGAACAGGAATAATTGTTTGATTATCGTTGTATTCTCTGATGAAAGTGCGGAACTGGAATTAGCTATAATTTGTAGTATTGGTCACAATGCATTTACCATTATAAAGTCTAAGGAAGTAACTCCCAGGAAACCGGCGTCATCTTGTCCGTACTGGTCTCGATCGCACCATTGTCGCGGCAGATTGGCACAGAAAATGGTCTGGTTTGCCGAGCTTACACTCCAGTGTCTTATTGCCTCACCATCGCTCACTGATCAGTCAATAGCGCCATCTCAATTGAAAATCGCTTTACGCATGCCTGGCCGCTTTACCTGCGTTGCGCAGAAGCGAATAGTCGTGTTCCTGAGAATCAGATAGCAGGGCATTCGATATCAACGTAAATATCACCACGTACTGCCCAGCAGCGAACGGTCCCGCCAGGATAGAAGTCAGAAACAACCCCCTGTCCCCCGCGAGACATCAGCAAGGTTGCTCCGATGAGAAGCTTGGATTGTCATCCCTTACTCCTTCCAATGGCGTCAGACACGATTCCTCAATTCCGATTCCTCAATTTAGCCAAGATGTCCTTGATAGCACGATGGATACTGAAACAAATCCGGTAAGAGCAATCGAGGAGCGTGCCCAGTTCAGCAACTCGGCGACCGAGCGGTTAGGTCGGCTTCTCCGTATACACATATCAGTTCTCATCGGAGACGGATAGATCCCGCAAATAAATTAACCGAACCTCGCGAAAATAGTGCATATAACGGAGAGATTGAAGTTATTCCTGGTTCGAACTGGAAATAGGCGGAGGACAGCGTCAACAGGAAAACAGAATGTCTTACATGCATGTTGACGTGGCCATAGATATTCAGGCTCCGGCCCCTTCATTGGCGAATCTCGACCATGGTTTTCGGGATCAGGCATTGAACTAAATCGTTGATCTCAATTCGGGACAAACGCCAGTTGTTTCCTCACATCATGCTCTGGGAGGTCTTCCTTTATTTCCAAAGAGCAGGCTTTCTGAAGCATGCGCGAATGAGATTGAGCAAGCTAGTGACATGAGCCGTTATAGGGACACAGCATACCTGTTTTTTGACACGGGGGAGAATCTCATCCAGTGTGTTCATATACTCCCAAATGGACATCTCTTCGACTTCCTCAACGTCATTTAACTTCCTCCAGGAGTAAATTCAGACAACCCAAAGCCGTTACTGTTTTGTTGAGGTATGTTTTCGAGAAGGAATAGAAGAAGAAAAAGAAGAGAAGAGAAAGAAAAGAAAGAAAGAAGTCAAGGCCATTCTATATGTTCCTGCCTGTGAATCCCAGAAGAAAGTCAGACATGATAACCAAAGTTAGTTGACGGAACATATACTTTGATAAAGTGATAAGAATCACCTCGATTTACCCCGATCTGAATAATCAAGCACTTTCGCTCCTTTCCGCTTCATCCATGGTTATATCAGCCACTGGAAACTTGCCACCCAGAACAGTCAGCTAGGCTCTGGTCCTATTCCAAACGCGCACGCTGTACGTTCTCCGGGCATAGAGTTTATCCAGACATAAAACCGCTATCTTTGGAAATAGTGATGAAGAATGCCGGGCAGAGTGACTCCTGCTCGTGAGCCAACACCCTGTATGTGTTCTTGCCATGCCAGTCTTGAGAATTAACGACTCGAAAGCGAAGTGTTTGCCAGCCAACTTGCCCGTTACGCAGCTAAACGCCACCTTAAACGGCCTTCAAGGAGCTTGCGGTGTGTCTTTTCCTAAGATCTTCATAGAACCTTGATGAAAAGTGAGAAAAAACACTTACACTGGAAGCAGGCTTCCACAAGCGATGAGGTAGACCAGCTCGTATTTTGAAACTTCTGTACGGTCTAGTCTTTTGATTCCCTTGCTTAGAGTGATTCTCGTCGAGAGGAGCATATTCGAGCACCAGCATCAGAAAGGTCAACTTCCTCTTCAATGCGAGGAATGAGAGGGCCGAGTAAAGGATCCGTGATTGTCTTTGGACGCACCCCCTGATGGATCTGAGCAGTACGGTCGCTGACTGAAAGAAGACGGTGTGGAAGCTGCTAAGGCGCAAGACAGGCTTCGGCGACATGCACTCGGTTTACCAACGCCGAAGATGCGCGGCTATTGGGCCTCCCGCAGCCCAGACGCGGCATCCTTGCCACGGCAGCCATGCTGAGAATCAAGCGTAATATGAGGGAAAGAGAGAACGGGACAAGGTAGCGAAGACAACTGGGCGACGTCCTCGGACACTGGCAATGGCTGTGAGGGAGCACATAGGCGCGGAGGAGGATCGTAGACAGGCCCGAAAGAAAATTGGAGAACGCTCAGCCACTACGCCGAATCGAACAAAAGCAAAAGAATCTAAGTACGACATTGTACACTTGGCATTCATTTGCAAGAACGTTCTGACGACGGTCTGCGGGCTACAGCAAGGACCAGCACACAACTATGATTAGTTGAACTCGCCACAGCAGCCAATGCATTTCACTCTACAAGATAGGCTCGAATGCAGGTCGTCGCAAGCTCAATCCAAGTACGCATCTTCGAGCAGCTGACGAGCAATGAGCTGGCCGAGGATCTCGGCACGACGGCTCAGTGGAGTCGGGGGCTGCGGGGCCTGGTCGTTGCTCTGGTGGCTAAAGCACGATCTGAGCACTGAACCTCAACTTTGATATGTTAACACTCACTGGAACCAAGAACGCTTCAGCTTGGCCTTGACGGGGGCTTTGGCTTTGGCCGCGGCTTCCTCCTTTGCCCGTTGGGCGTCTCTGCGCACTGACGTCAGCCTAAACTTCACGGCAAGCACAGAACAGCACTCACGCCTTTGCATCCGAATGCCTTTGCAAAGCGTCCATTGCTGCCCCTGCAGCAATCACGGGGCCGAAAAGAGTAAGCGCACAGGCCATCCCTACTACGCATAGAGTGGCCCCCGCGGCAGACGACACGTCCAAGCGCGCGTTACTTACTGCCCCCTTGACTCGTTGGGTCATTGTCGGCGGCGCACCAGCGCGGGCATAATGGTAATCTTAGTCCCGTCCATAGAGGTCGCTGAAAACCGCGTGAGTGTCACCGAGGAAGCCGGAACATGGCTTCAGACATACTAGACTGAAGCAGAAAGGACTGGCACAGCTGCTGCACCCAAGACATGGTCTCGTACCCAGACGTGTCTTCGACACGTCTGGGGTAGCCTAGCAGA